>NW_026513017.1:0-167219 GCF_027579735.1 Bombina bombina
CAGCAGGTAAGCCAATCAGCATGTCCATATTTTTTTTTATATGTTGCCCCCTTTCATGTTAATGACAAAAGTCAAAATTAAACTTTCATGATCGAGAGAGCATGCCATTTTAAACAACTTTCCAATCCACAATCTTTTTATATGCACAATTTCTGATGCACCAGCCACTACTGAGCATGTGCAAGAATTTACAGTATATATGTATATGCAGAATTTTCTTTAGCCCCACCCATAGATGCCCACAATCCCCCAGACACAGCCTTGTTCTTCTGCCCACTATCTACCCATAAGTCAATGGTCCCCTAAATCTCTGAGTCCCTATTACCTAGCAACAAATGTTGAGATATGCCAATGCTGTGATATATTTAATAAAATATTTTAAACCTTTGCTTCTTGTATTTATATGTTAGACTATATAAATACCACCCACAGAAGCCTTAAAGGCACATGAAAGTACAAAATTAAACTATTGATTGAGAACATGCAACTTTGATACTTTTAAATTGACTTCTCTAATCAAATGTACTTTGTTCTCTTGGTATCTTCTGTAGAAAAGAATACCTAAGTAGGTTCAGGAACAGCAAAGCACTTCTGGGAGCTAGATGCTGATTGGGCGCTAAACAGTTATGCCTCTTGTCATTGGCTTACCAGATGTGTTCAGCAATTTCCCAGTAGCGCTTTGCTGCTGAAGTGGATTTTCACTGTGTATAACCTCAGTTATATGAAAGCATTAGTTCAATAACAAAATGCTCTAACATATTAAAGCAATTTATTTTTGCACTTTTACATCCCTTTAAGAGATTACGGAGGGACAGCTATAAAATACAATAAATATAAATGTTCAAATATGTATAGTATATATTCGCGACTAAAAGGGACATGAAACCCCAAATTCTTCTTTCATGAATCAGAGAGCATACAACTTTAAGCAACTTTCTAATTTACTCATATCAATTTTTATTCGTTTTTCTGGTATCTTTATTTGAATGAAAGCTTAGGAGCCGGACATTTTTGTTCAGCACCTGGGTAGTGCTTGCCGATTGGTGGCTACATTTAGACATCAATCAGAAAGTGCTACCCATGTTCTGAACCAAATATTGGCCGGCTCCTAAGGCTTACATTCCTGCTTTTTCAAATAAACATACCAAGGGAACTATACAAAATTGATAATAGGAGTAAATTAGAAAGTTGCTTAAAATTGCATGCTCTATCCGAATCATGAAGTTTAATTCTGACTACACTATTCTTTAAGGAGCAGTAATGCACTACTGGGATTTAGCTGAACACATCTATAAACCAATGACAATAGGCATATATTTGCAGGTCTACCAATCAGCAGCAAGCTCCTAGCTCACCTTGGTATTCTTTTCAACAAAGGATACTAAGAACAAAGCAAATTAGATAATAAAAAGTAGATTGGAAAGTTGTTTAAAATGGAATGTTCTATCTGAAGCATAAAAGAAAAATGTGGGTTTCATGTCCAAGTTCTGCATTGCAAAATATCTACAAATTCTTAAAATTTATTGTATAATTTACTATAAAGGAGTAAAAGGGGATACACAGCCTTAAATACACTTGAGCAAGTTATATGGTGTCTCACTTGCCGTGTCTAGTTAGGAACAAACTTATTCACTGATCAAAATTCATTAAGAGCTCTCCTCAACTTCACTAGTTCACGATTTTCTCAGTGTGTAGATGACTCAAAAGATTACTCATCTCTCCATTCTTCAGGGAAAAATATACTTAAAATTACATAAACATTGATATAGCCAACAAGCTTGAGGGACTTAATAGTAAACACCCTGAGATTTTTATATATTAAATGTTTAGTTGTATGTGGTGACATTTTGCAATTTATTTTCATTATTTATTTTGCCCCTTTTCATGTAATTTAGTTCTGAAAATTAAAGATTTTTTTAATTTTCCATTATGTCCCTTTAACAAAAAATTAAAAAAAACATTGCAATATACATTCATTCCATTTCTGCTTCAGAAAAGAAGGAGGGGCTTGTTCTATCATCTCCTATAGAGGCTGCAGTCTGGCACAGTTACATACTACACTTTGATTAATAACAGCAGAGGATAAACTTATTTACAGCTAAATTTAAATGGTCACACTCAAACTGATAAAATAAGCTCACTAGAGTTGTCATATTCTTTATTATTATTATTATGAGGCCCCCAAGACAGAACATGCAGTGATCTAAGATGTCATTGCAGAAAATGCATCATGTCTGCAAAAAGAACAGGACACATACAGGAACTGTTAGCACTTTTGCTTTGCAGCACTGCTCCAGATTAGACTGTTCTCTTCAAACAGAGCTTTGCTCTGGCTGCAATGTGTAAGTTTTTCTTATCACAGAGAATCCAGAACAAAGTGCTGTTTGAAGTGAACAGTCAAACATGCAGTAGCGCTGCAAAGCAGCAGTGCATTTATTGTTGAATGGCTCTCAGATTATTTCAAACCCACCCCCTAAGACATTCGTTTGAGCAATACACCTTTTTTATCACTACATTTCTATGTTATACCAAGAGAAAAGAAAACTAATTTCTTCAAGAGACATTTTACAATTTCTTTTTTTTTTTTGTCTGCAGCTAATTTGCAGTGCAATGTTCAACTACTGAGCTATATTATAAAACTTTAAAAATTTCTTTATTCTCCAGTTAACCAACACACTGCAACTGAACTAGTGCTTTTGTGTAATTGCCTAATTTAAAATTGAAGTTTATATATAAATGACATGCAGAAATAATTTCACTAAAAAAATCTCATTGCAGAAAGTGAAGAAAAGTTCTGCCTCTGGGTTCTGAGGGGGCTCTATTCACAAATACACGCACATTGTTTTACATTCTTTTAAAACTATTTTTTTTTATTTTATATATATATATATATATATATATATATATATATATATATATATATATAATATATAGACGTTTGCTATACAGCGCTTAAAGGGACACTCAGGTTTTATTACATTTTCATGATTCAGATACAGCATGTCATTTTAATCAACTTTCCAATTTACTTCCATTAAAAAAAAATGTGCACAATCTTATATTTACACTTTAAGTCAGTGCTTGACGAATATGTTCAAAAATTAGGAGCCAGTAAGAATATTTAGGAGCCAGACAGTTGGATTTGTATATAGATATATGGAGAATAACCCAAAAAGTTAGGAGCCAGTGGCTCCCAGGCTCCTGGGTTTGTCGAGCCCTGCATTAAGTCACCAGCTCCTACTGAGCATGTGCAAGAATTCACAGACTATACATATATGCATTTGTGATTGGCTGATTGCTATCACATGATACAGGGGGAGTGATATAGACATAACTTTGAAATTTGTTAGAAAAAAAATCTACTACTCATTTGAAATTTAGAGTAAATGCTATTGTATTGTCTTGTTATATTGCATTTGTTGATTATGCAAATCTACTGTGTGTACTTGTCCTTTAAAAAGGTATAGGAAAGTCAAAATTAAACTTGCACGATTCAGAGAGGAGTGAATTCAAAAGTGTCTTAAAATGATATGCTCTATTTTTAAATGTGCTTCGTTCTCTTGGTATCCCTGGTTGAAAAATAATATGCACATATCCTACACTAGTGGGAGCTAGTTGCTGATTGGTGCCTGCACACATTTGTCTCTTGCAATTGGTTAACTAGTTGTGTTCAGCTAGCTGCCAGTAGTACAATGCTGTTCCTTCAGCAATGGATAACAAGATAATGAAGCAAATTTGACAATAGAAGTAAATTGGAAAGTTGTTTCAAAATGTTTGTTCTATCCAAATCGTGGGGTTTCATTTCCCTTTAAAGGGGGCACTAAAATGAAAATTAAACTTTCATGGATGAGATGGAGCATGCAATTTAAAACATCACTCCAATTTATCATTTTTAAATTTGCTTTGTTGAGGAGCAATTCTAGCCTCACAAAATCTCAGGAGTGCACGTGTCTTTAGCACCCTATAGGAACAGTTTACAACATTGTAGCAATGTCTTACATTGTTGCAAAGACTGCTCCCGCAGAGTGCTAAAGATATGTGGATGGTCTATGAGCCTACCTAGGTTTCATCTTAAAAAGGATAGCAAGAGAACAAAGCCAATTTAAGCAAGGTTTCAATTTGCTATTCTCAAAAGGGACAGTCTACAATAGAATTTGTATTGTTTTAAAATATAGATAATCCCTTTATTACCCATTCCCCAGTTTTGCATAACCAACACAGTTATATTAATATACTTTTTACCTTGTATCTAAGCCTCTTCTGACAGCCCCCTGATCACATGACTTAATTATCTATTGACTTGCATTTAGTACCGTGTTGTGCTAAATCTTAAAGGGACATTAAACCATATTTTTTTCTTTCATTATTCAAATAGAGAATACCATTTAAAACAACTTTCTAATGTGCTTCTATTATCCAATTTGCTTCATTCTCTTGATATTCTTTCCTGGAAAGCATATCTAGATAGGCCCAGTAGCTGCTGGTTGGTGGCTGCACATAGATACCTCATGTGATTGGCTCACACAGGTACATTGCTATTTCTTTAGCAAAATGATATCTAAAGAATGAAGCAAATTAGATATTATAAGTAAATTGGAGTGCTGTTCAAAATTGTATTCTTTGTCTGAATCATGAAAGAAAATGTTTGGGTTTAATTTCCCTTTAAATAACCTTGGGCATTAACACAATGTAATCTATATGGCCCACAAACTAGCAGTCTCCTGTTGTGAAAAGCGAATAAAAAAAGCATGTGATTAAGTGGCTGTCTATAGTGGCTTAGAAACAGGCAGAAATTTAGAGTTTTAAATGTTATAAAAAATAATATATCAATGTTGGTTTTGCAAAGCTGGGGAATGGGTAGTAAAAGGCATTATCTATCTTTTTAAAAACCAATAACAATTTTAGTGTAGATTGTCCCTTTAAAATTGCATGCATTCTCTATCTGAATCATAAAACTTTAAATTTGACTTTACTGTACTTTTAATTGCGGATAGAAAAAAAATATATAAATATATATATTTTAATGCAATACCCCTTTAAATAAAATAAAGAGATTTGTTTTATTTTCTTAATGCGTTGTTGTAAGTGCCTAAGGAACTTGTCTCTAATCAAACAACAACCATTTCCCATCTTTATCTTGGCATTAGAACACTTGTTTCTCACAGATGTTTCTGGCAGTGAAAGGGACAAAATACCAAAACTGATAATGGTGGTTGCAGTTTTTTCCACAGTGAAATTTGCAAGGCTGTAGCAGAAGATAAAGGCAACACAAGATAGGCAAATGTCTTTCTTCAACATAAATTATGTTTCCCAAATGACCCAAGACCATCTGTGCCACACTCGGCCTGTCAAAGCAGATACCAGACAGCCTCATCTGTGTAGACAGGACGCCTCTCCAACTGTAAGGAGTTTAGGACAAATGGTATCCTGTCAGTTCAACTCAACTAAGCATAGTAAATTTATAGGACAGGTGGTTACTCTATTTACATACATTGAAAATAAAATGAATCATATCTATCTAATATATATCTATCTCTATTATCCACAAATATATATACCCATACACATAGTATATAGTAATGTTTCTGCCCAGTCCTCAAAATCTAGCTCCAACAGTTAGTTGAAGATTCAGCACTCATTTCCCAAACAGTGAATGAGATCTGCTACATTTTATGTTAAATGTATAACACAAGAGTGGAATCAAAAAGAATTGAAACAAAAAGAATGTATTCTATATAAAACAGATTTATTGTATAAACCCTTGCCTACAATAACAAATATTTACAAAACACACAAATGTTAAAATGATTCAATGTTTTTCATAAAAGACAGTCTACTCAAAAAAAATATTATTGCTTAAAAACAGATAATGCTTTGCACAACCAACATTGTTATATTAAGATTTAGCACAACAGTACTAAAAGCAAGTCAATAGAAAAACAAAAATTCATGTGATCAGGGGGCTGTCAGAAGATGCTTAGATACAAAGTAATCACAGGAGGTAAAAAATATATTAATATAACAGTGTTGGTTATGCAAAACTGGGGAATGGGTAATAAAGGGATTATCTATCTTTTAAAACAATAAAATCGGGTGTAGAGTGTCCCTTTAACTGGTATGGACAATATTTGGGAATAAAATCCTTTATATTAGGGCCAAAACAAAATACAAGCAATAGCAAATAAAAAGTGAACAACATCTATATGGAAAGTGCTTCATTATGTAGGGGTTTAAAGATTTGAGGACTGCACAGAAATAGTTTAAAAACCAAGCACAACCAGACGCAAACAGCTTTCACTGCACCTGGCTATTTGTATCCCAGAAAAAAAAAAAATCAGAGCCTGTTCTAATTTATCAGGTAATTTTATCACCAGCCCTGTCAAGTCTGTGTGTTTAACAATCGCACTGTAACAACCCTTTAAAGAGACACTCAAGTCAAAATAAAACTTGTATGATTCAGAATGTGGTCAAGAACAAGAAAGATCACATGAAATATAGAAGTAAAAAAAAAAAAAAGTTGGCAACTTCTCAGTCACATTTCCATTATTTTGCTAAATCACTTTTACTTTAGTAATAGATGACAAGAGTAACAGCTTCTGCGCCTAACTACACACGTTGCAACAACAAAGATTGGTTACAGAGAAAATCTTGCAGATAAGTATGCAGCAACTTAATTACATTTTTAGATTGCAGAAAAATATGAATATAACGGTGACGAAAATTCTGAGTTCAAGGGATATGAAACCCAATATTTTTCTTTCATGATTTAGATAGACCATACAGTTTTACACAAGTTTCCAATTTATCTTCATTATCAAATTTGCATCATTCTTTTGGTACCTTTTGTTGAAGGAGCAGCAATGTCCTACTGGGAAGCTGAACAGATTGGTTGAACCAATGACAAGTCATATGTACAGCCACCAATCAGCAGCTAGCTTCCTGAAATGCATTCAGCCCACCTAGGTATGCTTTTTCAGCAAAGGATACTAAAAAAAAGGAAGCAAATGAGATAATATAAGTAAGGTAGAAAGCTGTTTACAATTGTATGCTCTGAATCATAAAAAAACATGTTTAAGTTTCATGTCCCTTTAAAAGGGACAGTCTAGTCAGAATTAAAACTTGCATGATTCAAATAGGGCATGCAATTTTAAACAACTTTCCAATTTACTTTTATCATCAAGCTTGCTTTGTTCTATTGGTATTCTCTGCTAAAAGATAAACCTAGGTAGGCTCAAACAGATTTCTAAACGGTTAAAAACCGCCTCTGATCTCAGTGCATTTTGACAGTTGTACACAGACATTGCTTGTTCATGTGTGCCATATAGAAAACATTGTGCTCACTTCCGTGGAGTTATTTATGAGTCAGCCCTGATTGGCTACAATGCAAGTCTGTCAAAAGAACTGAAATAAGGGGGCAGTCTGCAGAGGCTTAGATACAAGGTAATCACAGAGGTAAAAAAGTGTATTTACATAACTGTGTTGGTTATGCAAAACTGGGGAAAAGGTAATAAAGGGATTATCTTTCTTTTAAACAATAAAAATTCTGGAGTAGACTGTCCCTTTAAGCTTTACAATCTGATCTCCTGTCACTTGGACTTACAAAAGAATCATATGCTCTAATATGTTAGAGTATGACCTTTTTGCATCACTGACCATAAAGTACTACATGTTCAACTGCTGCAAAAGGAATAGGCACAAAGGGGTCAAAAGCATTATTGCTCCTGAGAAAAACACAGCTGATGACTGGTGGCTACCCACAAATGCGCGCCTGATTGGCTCCTCATCTGTGTTATTCTTGTGGCTCCTCAACAGAACTTTACCTAGTAGTTTAAGCTAGCAACAGTGAAACAAAAATTACATGATCCAAAAGATCAAAATTGTCCCTTAACCCCTGTAGCTTTAGAGTGAAAGTAAAGGCAAAATTAAATGGTCAGGATTTGAAAAGAGCCTGCAATTTTAAACAAGTTTCCAATTTGCTTCTATTAGCTAACTGGTTTAATTTTCTTGGCATCCTTTGTTGAAAAGATTACCTAGGTAGATTCATCTGCAGAAATGCACTACTGGGAGCTATCTGGCGATTGGTGGCTGAACATATGTCTCTTGTCATTGGCTCACCAGATGTATCCATCTAGCTCCCAATAGTGCATTGCTGCTCCTTCAAAAAAAAAAAAAAAAATTAAAAATGTATGCTGTCTTATTCATGAAAAAGAGAGTTTGGCTTCATGCCCCTTCCCTAACCCTTTTCACACAGCAAAAAAATATATTTTAACATGTTTAACTGCTGCTCATGAACATTTCTTTGTTTTTAATTTAATACATATCTTTCTTAGAGCACTGAACTCGTCAACTTATCAGCAACTACTGTTGACATTTAATGGTCGGTACACTGACCAGCTACCAGACAGAGGTGGTGTCACAATACACAGCAAAGGTACTCACACAAAGTAAAATACAAATAACAGGTGCATCGGTGTCAATAGCAATTGTTACTGTGCTGGACATGCTGAGAGCTTACCAGCTTCTGCACAATACATCTTCACTCAAAAAAAGCAAATGCTGGCACATCACAAAGCAAGTCTGACAGTTTTTACTAGCAAATTATGTCATTATTACATATAGCATTTATATTGCACATGCTAACAGAGTACCAGCCTCCTGGAAGAATACACACATGACAGCACACTGGGTACATAATAGAAGAGTTGAGAGAGTAGTGATAATATCAATCAAAAACCACTGTGAAACAAAATACTGTACCCCTGTTGGTCACCATTTCACCCAACCTGACCACTCCATCCAAAACCTCAAAATCAACATTCTCAGAGGCAACTTCAAAAACACCATGGAAAGGAAAACCTTTGAAATGAACATGATAATGCACTTCAACTTGCTAAATTCTGGACTAAATGTGGACTCTGGTTTCTTAACCTATTATCAAAAAAATTTGTAATGTACTTTCATATACTGTAGTCAATCACATTGCATATTCCACACTCTCTATGCATAGGTACGCAGGTAATATATGTCCACACTTTTGTCATTATTATTCCCCTTTTTTGACTATCTTATATCCCCCTGTTGATATATAACTTTATGTCAGTATATGCTTTGTGTATAACCATATATTTCCCATGTCTGTTATCCTTTACTGACAGTCTGCCTCCTAAACCCCCATCATGATTTTTACGACACCCCCTCCTCCCCCTGCATTCAGACCTCTATTACTTTTTAGCCATCCTATGTTTTAAGATATAATCTGTAAATTCCATCAAATTGGTCAATATTGCTTCAGACTTGAAAAAGGAAGACATTCTTCAGAAAGCTTGTCATATTCTAAAATGTATAGTTAGTCCAATAAAGTATTATTGCTCAATGCAATACTCTTAGTATTTTGATATAGATATATATATATATATATATATATATATACACATATATACATACACATATATACACACACACACACACACACATAAACACACAATACATTATAGAAGAGGTGAGAAAATCTTTTATAAAAATGTAAAACTCATTTTGATAGCACATTATGTTAAAGTTTTAGAACAGTCCAGGGATATGATCATCTAATATGCTTTACTGTAGTCAGTTAGCAACATAGTAAAAAAAAAAAATGCCAGGCAGAGATGGCAAAATATCACAGACCTATTTTATACCCATAATACACACATGGCAAGGCTATCATAGGATTAGTTATGTTCTGAGTGCTGCACTGCAGATTCTCTATATTAAAGAGTTAAACATGTTAATAGTCTTGCAATGCCCTAGTAAACAATATACCAAGCACTATATAGTGAGTATATGAAGATGTCACCAGGCAGAAATGGTAAAAAAGCACAAATTAATGCACACATGACAGGATTACAAGAAAACAGTTATAGATTCTGTAAATGCACATCATTAAGTATTTTAATGTCCATTTAAACCGATATTTATTGCATTATAAGGCCCTAGTTAACAAGGTAGCAACCACTGCACTTCATACAAATAAAAGATAAACAACCTGCCAGATACAGAAGGTAAAATACAACAAAGTTATACACACAAGAAGTTACCATAGAGTAGTTATGTCCTGGGATGCTGCACTACTGATACTATATGTGAAGAGAGTTATACATTGCTTATAGTAGCACTGTAATGCCCTGATAAAGTACCAACCACTGTTCTGCTCTACACAGTACTGTAGTGAGTATATGGAGAAGTCAGCAAACAGAGATGGTAAAGCAGCACAAAGCAATGGCAGGATTACAGCAGCACAGTGATGGTCTGGGAGCACTTCCCTGCAGACCGTGTATAAGATAAAGGTTCCTAAGCTGCCTAGTGAGGAGGTACGTGCGTGTGTGCATCAGCTCCCACACTGTGGAGCCCATTGACTCGCCTCTCACAACCAGGGAGCGGCCCCGGGTACCAGTCATTCCCTTAACTCACTCAGCGCCACCCCAACACTTCAGCCACTGTTTAGTGACTTACCTGGCCACAGGAGGCTGCCGTCCTCGGTATATAACAACAACGCTCCCCACAGCTCTGGCCCGTGATCCTGGCTGCTTGACTTCTCTCTCATTCAGACGCCGGCACTGAGGGGGGCCGTGCGCGTCCCCGACTCGCTGCTGCTAGTACCCAGCAAAAAAAGATGGGCGGGGCTTACAAGAAAGCTCTCCATAATCGTGACTGGCAGAGGCGTGCGCGCTTCCGGGGATCAGGCATATGGTGGGAGGCGGTGATACGCCTCGATGGGCGTGGCTAATCTATAGTGTAAATAAAATAAATCGCACTACACCGCATTGCAACAGGTGCTGCTGCTGCATTTGTTCCTCTTACCCTACAGTGCTCTTACCCTGTAGCTGCCTTCAGCGTTAAACAATGCTAGTTATACGTACAGTGAATACAGTAGCTGGCAATGGAAGATAGTGTGACACACGATTTTGGAAATATTGTGGCTTCACCAGAATTTGGCAACCAAGTTTACGTTTAATTAAATTTATTTATTTTATGTAAAATATTACTGTAGTCAAGCTATCAGACAGTTATAAAACAGTAGTCAAGCTATGAGACACGTATTTGTTAGCACTATCTTACATATATGCTAATAAGAAATGTTTTAATGAATACAACAAGCATTTTTCTTATAAATGTCACTCAAATTTTAAAAAAATTTCATTTTCCAGCATTTCTCTAAGCATTAAAAACAAATTCCCCATTGTGCCACTAAATGTTAACTGCAGTTATCTCACCCAGTGACCCCTCTACGATATCACAAAGTATAGAGATTTTTTACTGTAGAATTTTAAAAATATTGGGCCCCAAATGTCCATCAAATTGCAAAAATATGCACATTCAAACAATTTCACTTAGGGATAATAACAAAATTCCCCATTGTGCCACTAAATGTTCACTGCAGTTATCTCACTCAATGACCCCTCTACAATATCAAAAACTGTGGGGACTTTTTTCTGTGGAATTTTAAAAATATTGGGCCCCAAATGTCCCTCACATTGCAAAAATATGCACATTCAAACAATTTCACTTGGGGATAAAACCCAAATCTCCCATTGTGCCACTAAATTTTCACCAAAGCTATCTCACACAATGACCCTCTACAATATCACAAAGTATGGGGACTTTTTACTGTGGAATTTTAAAAATATTGGGCGCCAAATGTCCATCAAATTGCAAAAATAGGCACTTTCCAGCAATTTCACTTATGGATAATAAAAAAATTCCCCATTGTACCACTAAATTTTCACTGCAGCCATCTCGCACAATGACCCCACTACGATATCACAAAGTATGGGGACTTTTTACTGCAGAATTTTAAAAATATTGGGCCCCAAATGTCCATCAAATTGCAAAAATAGGCACTTTCCAGCAATTTCACTTAGGGATAATACAAAAATTCCCCATTGTGCCACTAAATTTTCACTGCAGCTATCTCACACAGTGACCCCACTACGATATCACAAAGTATGGGGACTTTTTACTGTGGAATTTTAAAGATATTGGGCCCAAATGTCTCAAATTGCAAAAATAGGCACATTCAAACAATTTCACTTGGAGATAAAAACAAAATCTCCCATTGTGCCACTAAATATTCCCCACAGCTATCTCACACAATGACCCTCTACAATATCTCAAAGTATGGGGACTTTTTACTGTGGAATTTTAAAAATATTGGGCCCCAAATGTCACTCAAATTGCAAAATAGGCACTTCCAGCAATTTCACTAAGTAATAAAATCAAAATCTCCCATTTTGCCACTAAATATTCAATGCAGCTATCTTACACAATGACCCCTCTACAATATCACAAAGTATGGGTACTTTTTACTTTGTAATTTTAAAAATATTAGTCCCCAAATGTCCCTCAAATTGCAAAAATAGGCACTTTACAACAATTTTACTTGGGGATAAAAACAAAATCTCCCATTGTGCCATTAAATTTTAACCACAGCTGTCTCACACAATGACCCCTCTTTAGTGGCACATTGGGGGATTTCGCTTTTATTCATACGTGAAATTTTTGTAAAGTGCCTATCTCCATCTTAATATGAGGAGAGTGCACAGCTTCATTCCTTAGCTGTGGGAAATACAGAACCTGGCCACCAGGAGGAGGCAAAGACACCCCATCTAAAGGCTTAAATACCTCCCCCAGGTCCCTCATCCCCCAGTCATTCTTTGCCTTTCATCACAGGAGGATGGCAGAGAAGTGTTGTAAAATTCGGAGTAGTCTCTTATGGAGGGTAGTACTCTTCGCTATGGGACTGGAGATTTAAGTAGTCTTGTCAGCCTCTCAGTGAGAGCATTGACGAAAGTTAGGGTCTGGAGATGCAGGGAGAGTCTTTCTATGAAACCATCCAGACTCGTATTAACAACTCCTAAGCAATTAGTGTAGACAAGTTTCACTGCCTGCTTTTATCACTCAAGTTCATGTCAGGTGCGATGCAACAGACTGTCAAACTTGAAAGGCTGTGCTCTGTTCCACGGCGATGATTCCTGTAAGATTGTTTCATTTTATCTCATTTGATATCGTAGGAAGACAGCGTCACAGTGTGACTCCTTTATCTGTATAGAATCAATTGTGAATATCTCCAGAAGGAGATAATTGAACAGGGGGAATTTTTGCACGATTGCTTTATTATGTTTTATGCTGCGACATGTGTGAGATGAGGCTCTGGCAGATGTGGGAACATTCAGGTTTTACTTTCATTTTGGGAGAACTGCGCAGCCTGTTAATTTGGAGCACTTCTCTTCCTGCAGCAGGGGCGGTCCTGCATGGCACTCCATGTGACCGGCTGTGGCCTCATTATCTTCCTCTTTCCTGACCGTGCGGTTTACAGGAGACAAAGCGGTTTCTCTGTGGGGCCTGAATCATAGGAGGTGGTGAGTGCCCCGGCCATTGGGGGTATAAAGGTGCCATTTCTCTTTTTCTATTGTCCGTATTAAAAGTGCAAGCTATGGAGGACTCTGATGCGTTAGAGGGTACTCCCTCTTTACCTAAGTCTAATACCTGTTTTTATTGTGCGGAGGCTACGGTATACCCGCATGCTCAATTATGTTCCACATGCCTCGATAAGGTAGTTATATCTAAAAAGACAAAGATGTTTAGTAACCACTGAGCAATCCACCTCTGAGGGGTCTCTGCCCCGTGAGGTGTGTTCCCTGCAATCATCTCCTATTACACATGCAGCTCCCCATAGCACTACTAATCCTCCTTTGGGAAGGGCCCTCCTACCGCCAGACTTTAATGAATAGTTGCAAACGGCAGTGTCTGCAGCCTTCAGTGCTTTACCTCGCCCTGCTAAGCGCAAGCAAAAGGTTAAATATTGCTATCCTTCCCAGGGGTCATTTATCAACTTGTTGGATTTATCTGATACTAGATTATCCACGTAAGACAACGCCTCTGATACTTCAGAGGAGGCTCTTTCTGGGTCGGAATCGGCTGCCTCTAGGCCTCCGGCTGCAGAGGAACCAGACTTTAGATTTAGGATCGAGCACTTACGCTTTCTGTTAAAGGAAGTGTTGGCTACGTTAGAGGTTCTGGAACCAAAATTACCTGAGGAACCTTCTATTCCTAAGCTTGATAAGGTTTATGAGGACAGGGTGGTGCCACAGACTTTTCCGGTTCCCGTAAAGATGGCAAATATTATTAAGAATGACTGGGAGAGACTTTGATTTTCTTTTTCCCCTTCTTCCTTCAGAAATTGTTCCCAGTTCCTGACTTGTGGGGGTCTATCTCTAAGGTGGATGGAGCTATCTCCACGCTGGCTAAGTGCACCACTATCCCGCTTGAATATAGTTCGTTGTTAAGGAACCAATGGATAAAAAAACTGGAAACTCTGTTAAGAAAGATGTTTCAGCACACAGGTAATTTATTTCAGCCTGCAGCGGCAGTTGCTGCGGTGACTGGATCCGCTACCTATTGGTGTGACTCTTTGTCAGAGATGATCGAGGTGGAAACTCCCCTCAATGAAATCCAGGAAAGAATTATGGCCTTGAGGGTAGCTAATTCTGTGATGCAAACATGCAGATTATTTGCTTGAATGCTAAGACATCAGGCTTTTCTGTTCTTGCCCGTAGGGCTCTGTGGCTGAAGTCTTGGTCTGCTGACATGACTTCAAAATCTAGATTGCTTACCATTCCGTTCAAGGGGAAGATTTTTTTCGGTCCAGGCCTGGACTCTATCATATCCATGGTCACTGGGGGCAAGGGTGCCTTTCTACCACAGGATAAGAAGAATAAGCCTAAAGCACAGGGTCCAAATTTTTGTCCCTTTTGTTCGGATAAATCCCAACGTCAGCAGCCCTCCACGAAGCCTGATCAGTCCAAGGGAACTTGAAACCATCTCAATCTTGGAATAAATTCAAGGAGAACAAGAAGCCCGCCGCGACAAAATCGTCATGAAGGGGCGGCCCCCGATCCGTCACTGGATCGTATTGGGGCAGACTATCTCTTTTTGTGGAGGCTTGGCTGAGAGACGTGCAAGACCCTTGGGTTCTGGAGGTCATTGCTCAGGGTTACAGGATAGGTTTCAAATCTCATCCAACCAGGGACAGATTCCTCTTATCAAACCTGTCTTCAAGGCCAGAAAAACAAGATGCTTTTCTAGGGTGCGTGAGGAATCTCTCCTCCCTAGGGGTAATTGTGCCAGTACCTCTAGCAGAGAGAGGTCTGGGGTATTACTCAAAACTTTTTGTAGTCCCAAAGAAGAAGGGTACGTTTTGCCTGATTCTAGACCTAAAGTGTTTAAACAAGTTTCTGTTGGTCCCATCGTTCAAGATGGAGACGATAAGGTCTATCCTGCCCTTAGTTCAAGAGGGACAGTTCATGACTACGATAGACTTGAAGGATGCTTACCTTCATGTGCCAATACACAAGGAGCACTTCAAGTTCTTAAGATTCACTTATATGGATCAACACTTCCAGTTTGTTGCTCTTCCCTTTGGTCTAGCTACTGCCCCAAGAGTATTTACGAAAGTTCTGTGGGCCCTACTTGCATTGGCGAGATCCAAAGGTATTGCAGTAACGCCGTATTTGGACGACATCCTGATCCAGGCTCCGTCCTGCCGGCTGGCAGAAGACCATTCAAGAGCTCTTCTACTTCTTCTTCAATCTCATGGATGGAAGATAAACTTAGGAAAGAGTTCTCTGGTTCCCAGTACCAGAGTGGAGTTCCTGGGCACGATAATAGATTCCATATCTATGAAGATATTTAGGAAGGATCAGGTAGGGATTGGAGGGTGGGTGGTGTCACGTGGGAAATCTCAGACCTCTTCAGTTGTGCATGCTGAGGCAATGGAACGGAGATCACTCAGATCTATCCCAACAGATTTCTCTGGACAACCGGTCGAGAGAATCGCTCTCTTGGTGGCTCTGTCCAGATCGCCTGTCCCAGGGGACATCCTTCTTGAGACCATCCTGGGAGATTGTGACTACGGACGCAAGTCTATCGGGATGGGGAGCTATTTGGGGCGCCAGGAAGGCCCAGGGCTGGTGGTCTCGAGAGGAATCTCTGCTCCCGATCAACATTTTGGAGCTTCGATCGATCTTCAAAGCTCTGAGGAATTGGTCTCTTCTGGGTTCATCCCGGTTATTCCAATCGGACAACATTACCTCGTGGCTTACATCAACCATCAGGGAGGAACGAGAAGTTCCCTAGCCATGAGGGAAGTATCTCGGATCCTGGAATGGGCAGAGGCCCACAACTGCTCGCTATCAACGATCCACATTCCAGGTGTGGACAAGTGGGAAGCGAACTTTCTTAGCAGACAATTGTTTCATCCGGGGGAATGGTTTCTCCATCACGTGGTGTTTGCAGAGATTTGCAACAGATGGGGGACGCCGGAGATAGATGTCATGATGTCCAGACTCAATTCCAAGCTACCCAGATA
Source organism: Bombina bombina (assembly GCF_027579735.1). Classification (NCBI taxonomy): domain Eukaryota; kingdom Metazoa; phylum Chordata; class Amphibia; order Anura; family Bombinatoridae; genus Bombina; species Bombina bombina. The sequence continues at coordinate 16,403 of NW_026513017.1, forward strand.
TGGGTCGCAGTCCAGGGATCCACAGGCAGAATTTATAGATGCCTTAGCAGTGCCCTGGGGGTTCAACCTAGTTTACATATTTCCACCGTTACCACTCCTACCTCGGGTAGTGGCCCACATCAAGCAGGAGCAAGCTTCGACTATTCTAATTGCTCCGTCGTAGCTGTGAAGTATGTGGTTTGCGGACCTGGTGGGGAGGTCATCATCTCCTCCATGGAGGTTACCTTGTTGCAAAGATCTGCTGAAACAGAGTCCCTTTGTTCATCAAAATCTAGATTCTCTGAGGCTGAATGCGTGGAGATTGAATGCTTAGTCCTAGCCAAGAGAGGTGTTTCAGAGAGAGTGATTCAAGCCAGAAAACCGGTCACCCGTCACATTCAGTCTTTTGTTCAGGCCCTGTCCAGAATCAGGCCTGTGTTTAGACATTCCGCTCCTCCTTGGAGTTTACATTTGGTTCTTAAGTTTTTGCAGAGGGCTCCATGCACTCGGTTGACATTAAATTATTGTCTTGCAAGGTTCTTTTTCTACTGGCTATTGCTTCGGCATGCAGAGTCTCTGAAATGAAAGCCTTGCAATGTGAGCTTCCTTACCTAGTTTTTCACACTGATAAGGCACACTGATAAGGCTGTTCTTCGCACTGGTTTGGGTTTTCTCCCTAAGGTTGTGTCTGATCGCAACATCAATCAGGAGATCGTGGTTCCTTCTTTGTGTCCTAATCCTTCTTCTTCGAAGGAATGATTACTTCATAATCTGGATGTTGTTTGGGTTTTGAAGTTTTATCTAAAGGCCACAAAGGATTTTAGGCAGACTTCGGCATTGTTTGTTGTCTATTCTGGGAAGCGTAGAGGGCAGAAGGCTTCTTCCCCTTCCCTATCTTTTGGTTGAGGAGAATTATCCGTTGAGCATTATCCGTTTTGCATATGAGACTGCGGGACATAAGCCTCCTCAGAGGATTACGGCTCATTCAACTAGAGCTGTGGCTTCTTAAAAAATGAGGCCTCTATGGAGCAGATTTGTAGGGCGGCTATGGTCCTTCTTACATATGGCTAGATTACGAGTTGTGTGTTAGGCTTAAAAAGCAGCGTTAGCCAGTCCTAATGCTGCTTTTTAACGCCCGCTGGTATTACGAGTCTTGCAGGTACAGGTGTACCGCTCACTTTTTTGGCCAGACTTGGAAATACCACAAATCCACATACATAAACTGCGTATCCTCTTTTTTCAATGGGACTTGCATAGCGCCGGTATTACGAGTCTGACAAAAAGTGAGCGGTAGACCCTCTCCTATCAAGACTGGTACCGCATTTTAAAGTCAGTAGTTAAGAGTTTTACACTACAATGCCGTAGCATAAAACTCTTAACTTAAGTGCTAAAAAGTACACTAACACCCATATACTACCTATTAACCCCTAAACCGAGGCCCTCCTGCATCGCAAACACTAAAAATATTTTTTAACCCCTAATCTGCCGAACCGGACATCGCCGCCACTATAATAAATATATTAACCCCTAAACCGCCGCACTCCTGCATCGCAAACACTAGTTAAATATTATTAACCCCTAATCTGCCGTCCCTAACATCGCCGCCACTATATTAAAGTTATTAACCCCTAAATCTAAGTCTAACCCTAACACCCCCTAACTTAAATATAATTTAAATAAATCTAAAGAAATATAACTATCATCAACTAAATTATTCCTATTTAATACTAAATACCTATAAAATAAACCCTAAGCTAGCTACACTATAACTAATAGTTACATTGTATCTAGCTTAGGGTTTATTTTTATTTTACAGGCAACTTTGTATTTATTTTAACTAGGTAGAATAGTTATTAAATAGTTATTAACTATTTAATAACTACCTAGTTAAAATAAATACAAAAGTACCTTAAAATAAAACCTAACCTAAGTTACAATTACACCTAACACTACACTATAATTAAATTAATTCCCTAAATTAAATACAATTAAATAAAATTATCTAAAGTACAAAAAAAACACACTAAATTACAGAAAATAATAAACAAATGACAAGATTTTTAAACTAATTACACCTAATCTAATCCCCCTAACAAAATAAAAAAGCCCCCCAAAATAAAAAAGCCCTACCCTACACTAAATTACAAATATCCCTTAAAAGGGCCTTTTGCAGGGCATTGCCCCAAAGTAATCAGCTCTTTTACCTGTAAAAAAAATTACAAATCCCCCCCCCAACATTAAAACCCACCAACCACACAACCAACCCTACTCTAAAACCCACCCAATACCCCCTTAAAAAAACCTAACACTAACCCCTTGAAGATCACCTTACTGGGAGACGTCTTCATCCAACCGGGCCGAAGTCCTCAACGAAGCCGGGAGAAGTCTTCATCCAAGCCGGACGAAGTGGTCCTCCAGACGGGCAGAAGTCTTCATCCAGACGGCATCTTCTATCTTCATCCATCCGGCGCGGAGCGGGTCCAGCTTCAAGACATCCGATGCGGAGCATCCTCTTCTTTCCACGGCGACTGAAGAATGAAGGTACCTTTATGTGACGTCATCCAAGATGGCTTCTAATAGAATTCTATCAGCCAATCGCAATTAAGGTAGAAAAAATCCTATTGGCTGATGCAATCAGCCAATAGGATTGAGCTGGCATTCTATTGGCTGATTGGAACAGCCAAAAGAATGCCAGCTCAATAGTATTGGCTGATTTCCTACCTAGAATTCTATCAGCCAATCGGAATTGAAGGGACGCCATCTTGGATGACGTCACTTAAAGGAACCTTCATTCTTTAGTCGCCATGGAAAGAAGAGGATGCTCCGCGTTGGATGTCTTGAAGATGGACCCGCTCCGCGCCGGATGGATGACGATAGAAGATGCCGTCTGGATGAAGACTTCTGCCCGTCTGGAGGACCACTTCTGCTGGATTCGTTGAGGACTTCGGCCCGGTTGGATGAAGACTTCTCCCGGTAAGGTGATCTTCAAGGGGTTAGTGTTAATTTTTTTAAGGGGGTATTGGGTGGGTTTTAGAGTAGGGTTGGTTGTGTGGGTGGTGGGTTTTAATGTTGGGGGGGATTTGTAATTTTTTTTTACAGGTAACAGAGCTGCTAACTTTGGGGCAATGCCCCGCAAAAGGTCCTTTTAAGGGCTATTTGTAATTTAGTGTAGGGTAGGGCTTTTTCTATTTTGGGGGGGCTTTTTTATTTTGTTAGGGGGATTAGATTAGGTGTAATTAGTTTAAAAATCTTGTAATTTGTTTATTATTTTCTGTAATTTAGTGGGGGGGTTTGTACTTTAGCTAATTTTATTTAATTGTATTTAATTTAGGGAATTAATTTAATTATAGTGTAGTGTTAGGTGTTAGTGTAATTTAGGTTAGGTTTTATTTTAAAGGTAAATTTGTATTTATTTTAGCTAGGTAGTTATTAAATAGTTAATACCTATTTAATAACTATTCTACCTAGTTAAAATGAATATAAACTTGCCTGTAAAATAAAAATAAACCCTAAGCTAGATACAATGTAACTATTAGTTATATTGTAGCTATCTTAGGGTTTATTTTATAGGTAAGTATTTACTTTTAAATAGGAATTATTTAGGTAATTATAGTAATTTTATTTAGATTTATTTAAATTATATTTAAGTTAGGGGGGGTTAGGGTTAGACTTAGGTTAGGGGTTAATATGTTTATTATAGTGGCGGCAACATTGGGGACAGCAGATTAGGGGTTAATAAATATAATGTAGGTGGCGGCGATGTTGGGGGCAGCAGATTAGGGGTTTATAAGTATAATGTAGGTGTCGACGGTGTCCGGAGCGGCAGATTAGGGGTTAATAATATATTGTAGGTGTCGGCGATGTCGGGGGCGGCAGATTAGGGGTTAATAAGTGTAAGATTAGGGTGTTTAGACTCAGGGTTCATGTTAGGGTGTTAGGTGTAGACATATATTTTATTTCCCCATAGGAATCAATGGGGCTGCGTTAGGAGCTAAACGCTGCTTTTTTGCAGGTGTTAGACTTTTTTTCAGCCTGCTCTCCCCGCTGATTCCTATGGGGAAATCGTGCACAAGCACGTTACACCAGCTCACCGTTGACTTAAGCAGCTCTGGTATTGGAGTGAGATGTGGAGCAAATTTTGCTCAACGCTCACCTCTTGTCTTTTAACGCCGGGTTTGTAAAAACTCGTTATACCAACGCTGTCTGTAAGTGAGCGGTGAGCATAAACTGCTCGTTAGCACCGCACCCCTCATAACGCATAACTCGTAATCCAGCCAATAATTTTTAAAAGTTTTACAAATTTGATGTTTTTGCTTCGGCTGTAGCAGCTTTTGGGAGAAAGGTTTTGCAGGCTGTGGTGCCCTCAGAATAGGGTCCGCCTCTCTTTTACCCTCCCGTTTTCATTCAGTGTCCTCTAGAGCTTGGATATATGCTTCCCACAAATAAGGAATGAAGCCATGGACTCTCCTCATATTAAGATGGAAAACATAAATTATGCATACCTGATAATTCCATTTCCATCTGTATGAGGAGAGTCCACGTCCCCCGCACGTTTTCTTCGTTGGGTGGACCTAAATTTTTTGTTTATTCTTCTGACACCATTTATACCCTGATATTTCTCCTACTGTTCCTTCTTCCCACAGCAGAATGACTGGGGGATGAGGGACGTGGTGGAGGGATTTAAGCCTAGTGGCACAATGGGAGATTCTGGTTTTATCCCCAAGTGAAATTGTTCGAATGTGCCTATTTTTGCAATTTGAGTGATATTTGGGCCCAATATTTTTAAAACTCCGCAGTAAAAAGTCCCCATACTTTGTGATATCGTAGAGGGGTCGTTGTGTGAGATAGCTGTGGTGAAAATTTAGTGCCACAATGGAAGATTTTGTTTTTATCCCCAAGTAAAATTGTTTGAATGTGCATATTTTTGCAATTTGAGGGACATTTTGGGCTCAATATTTTTAAAATTCCACAGTAAAAAATCTCCATACTTTGTGATATCGTAGAGGGGTCACTGGGTGAGATAACTGCAGTGAACATTTAGTGGCACAATGGGGAATTTTATTTTTAACGCTTAGAGAAATGCTGGAAAATGACAATTTTTTTAAATTTGAGTGACATAACAAAAATGTTTGTTGTATTCATTAAAACATTTCTTATTAGCATATATGTATGGTACAGACTTTAATAGTCTTAAGAAAGTGCTAAAAAATAAGTGTCCGATAGCTTGATTACTGTTTTATAACTGTCTGATAGCTCCAAAACAGTGTCTGATAGCATGACTTGGATTTTTCAACTGTCTGATAGCTTGACTCCAGTAAAATATGTGTGTAGTAAAACAAATATTTGCAGTATAACTACATTATTTATTTTGTCCCCTTTCTCTGTAATTTAACTTTGAAATTTTCAAGTTGCCCTAGGTTTCTATAAGGTAATGTGTTCTGACAGGGCCACCCATGGGGCCCCTCAGCTTAGTCCCCTTATTGCCCTCCCTCAGTATGCCTGGCCCCCTCTATGGCTTACCCCCTGGGTTGCCACCTTCAATACAGAAAAATAAGGGACGCCTGCCTCAGGAGGGGCCACACCCCACACGATGACAACAGACCCAATGATGATGTGCCAAGCTTACCCAATGAGAACCCCTTAAAGTATACATTGAGAACTTGCTTTTTCCCATAGGATGCACATGCAGCAAGACATTGTGCCACCCTAAAGCTCTTTATATTTCTGTTTTGTCTGGGGGCCACAACACGTATAACACACATTCTTAGTTCTGCTTTTTTCTTGGGGCCACAATAATGTGGAGAAGGCCATATGAAGCCCATGGCCACCATTCGGTCATCCATGGTGTACAGGACAGTTGGACTTATGAGCTTAACGTGGACAGTAAACACCTTATAATTACAAGGCTTTTCTGTTGTGTTACTATAGAATAACATAGCCATGTCTAAAAGTTGTTTTTTTTTACATACAAATTAACATCCTTTTTACTGCAGTTGTTTTTCAATAGCCAAACTCCACCCACTATTTTCCTTTGGAGAAGCCAATCTGGGATTTAGTCTGCAGAGATCAAGGCTAGCCACTGTCATAATATTAGTATAACATTGTTCAGTAGTTAAATACAATAAGGCACATCTATGTAGCAGAGTTAGCCATGAGGTCAGCAGGGTGGAGTTCAAGTTTTAAAAATTAGAAACTCCTCAATTTGCAGAGCTAAATTGTATGAAGAGGGCACAAAATAAATAATGAAAGTATATTGCAAAATGGTTTAGTATACATAAATGTTCTGTATTAAAATCTCAAAGTATTTGCTGTCACTTTAAATTTTACAGGGGTACAAGGTAAAAACAATGAGTAGTGGACTTCCGGTGGGCGGGACGACCGAGTAGCAGCAGCGGTAAAGAGCTCCGCATACACACAGCTCTAATAAGTGTCTCCGCTGCTGATATTCCACTCCCCGTGACTTCTTTTCTTGCCAGGCTGAGTATTAGTGCCTTGGCTGATCACCCACACGCAGGACTTGTCATCCGGTCCTGGTCCCCGGGGGCAAATTTAAAGAAAAAAGAAAAGGGCGCGAACAGACGCCATCACTGCGGTGGTCACAGAGCTGTCTGGTCCTGATCCCTGCTCAACTATCCTGACACCTCGGCCTTTGGCAGTGCAGCAGAGAGCTCCTCTCCCCTGGGCAACATCAATCCTTCCTGAGTTGAATACAGACGGGCACCGCAGGCGGAGGTGAACAGCCCTAGGGCTCAGAACTTTGCTCCCAGGTTTTGCGGGCCTCGGGGCCAGAGGATAATTGTGAGTAAGCACATAATACACTGCAGGCTACCTTGTCTCAAACACAAACTACTGAAGATAGGTAAACACTCAGGAGCTAAGGAGATGGGACTGATTTGCTAATTTTGACCATTCTAATAACCCTGCCAACAACTTGTTTGTTTTTTCTTTTTTGCATCATTGGAGTTAAATGCACACATCACCTGCCTAGAGACTTGCCTCATATATATACCACTGTGTTGGGTGCAACTTGGTAGCATTGTATGCCTCTTCCCCCTTTGTTTTTTTCCTTGCTAACTTAAAGGGAGGGAGTGAGACAGAGGAATTTGGAGAGATAACGAAGTTTGCATTTGTCCGTTTACCACTTGCTGGCGCACATGACTGTTTTAAATTTACTATAATAACTGATTTATGCAAGCATCATATGCCATCTAGTGGCTTAACCTCACATCCTCTCACTACAACAGTGGACAAATACTACAATCTTACTAAACATCACTGTTTTAGACACAAGGTGGCTCAACCCTGCTGACTCATTCTGTTGATTATGACCCATATACCAGATACGCTATAGCCCTGCCATATATTCTCTGAAGATCGCAGAAGTGACCAAGTGTAGTGAATGACTTAGACCTTAATCGTATCTCATTCTGTGTGGGCCCTATACCTCACCCTTCCTAAACTGGGCTCATTGAGACCTCCTGTTGCACACACAGCTTGCCAGCGCTCTATTCTATGAAAGTTGACGACTATTTCCACAGAATTTCCCAATCTGGGACCGACAATATGAGTTGCAGGTCAAAAACACAAGAAAAGCGGCTGAAACAGGTTGCTGAAACCATCATTCACAGCTCCCAACAGGAGGGTGAGGGGAGCTCATCAAGTGACCATGCTGCTTTATTGCAGGAGTTGAAGGCTTTTTTCTTACCTAAAATGGACAACCTACAGGCAGGGGTAGACACGCTTACTACTGAAGTGCGTGCCTTTTCTACTCGCTTGAATAATGCGGAGCAAAGAATCTCTGAGGTGGAGGACAGGCAACAGGAATCCGAAGTGTCTCTGAAGAATCTTCTGAAACAAAATCAATACTTACAAGACAAGGTCGAGGACTTAGAGAATCGCAGCAGGCGAAATAATCTGCGCATAGTAGGGGTGCCAGAAACGATTAAAGATAAAGACCTGCTGGATTTTACTGCCTCCACCCTCCCCGCACTTCTTGGCATGCCTCAAGATTGCCTGCCCCTTGACATAGAGAGAGCCCACCGCATTGGTCCTGACAGACATCTGGAGAACTCTAAAGAAAGGCCGCGTCAGGTGATTTTCAAGTGTTTAAACTACCAAGACAAGATCACGATACTACGCGCTTATAGAGGTGCAAAGGAGGTCAAATATGAGGATCACCGTCTTTTACTTTTTCAAGACTTCTCTGTGGAAGTCACTAGAAGACGCAAAGACTTTGCACCACTCTGCTCTCTCCTTCATGAAAAGGGTCGTCGGTTTGCTCTCCTGTACCCAGCTAAGCTTAGGTTGCAGACGTCTTCTGGGCCTAAGATTTTCCACTCCCCTGCAGCGGTACAGGCCTACTTATCGTCTGAACGAAGACAGGACAATGGCTGAAATATTCTCTAATGAGAGTTTGTATTTTGTATCTGTGAAACATAATTCGTGTGTCTTTACATGATGTGTACTTTTCTTTTTCAGGTATTGCTTTTTCTTTTTCCCCTTGTTGTTATAGACAAGGGAGATCAAATCCATGCTCTAATACCACATGTTGGCTTAGGTTTCTCAGCCCAAAGTTGCCAGCCTGAACTCTCCTATCTACCTTGGCTGAACCCATTTCTTGGAGAATACCCGGGGTGCCCTTTTCTGCACGCTAATTCCCCTTTGGTCTCCCACTCTCGCTTTGGGCACCTAATAGTTCTGTGCTGCCTGAATAGGGCTTCCCCTCTCTGCCTAGTAGGCATGCTGGTTAACATACCCCAGTTCTTTTTTATTGCCCATTTAGAATTATTATCCCATGTTATAGCTCATTGGAGCCATTGCCATCCTCTGGCTCAGCATCCTAAATGCCCCATACCTTACTTAGGACATACCCTGTTAATGTCTTTTTATCTTGGTTGTCATGTTCTTCATGCGATATGGTTACTGTTTCATACTAAAATGTTTATGCTAGAAATGTCACTGTACTGCTCACATGTGCCTCTTTTTTGTCTCCCTTCCAGCTTCTATCATGGGGAGTCCCGGGCTCCTCTGAGCTTGCCCTCCGCAGACCACCTCATCATGACTTCTGACCTACTCTTACAACTAACGGCTTATCACAGTGAGTCACCTTGGGTACAATATGGTGCTTGGGGGCTGCTATCCCTTCTTGTTTACAGGAGCGCACTACACGTTGCCTTTCCCACTCAAGATGACAATAGAGCACACTCTCTTTCCAGTCTAACACACGACCATAAGGTAATTCTTTGCCTAATATTAGCATTCTTACACTATTTCTATGGCAGTACCTGTTAGAATAGTTTCCTGGAATGTGGGAGGCATTACATCACCTGCGAAGAGAGGTACTATTTTGCAACATTTAAATTCACTACAGGCTGACATAGCTTTGCTTCAGGAGACTAGATTGACTGCAGACGAACACGATAAGCTAAAGAGGCGTTGGGTAGGTCAGGCACTATACTCTCCAATGGAGGGCAGAAAGAGAGGGGTGGCTATTTTGGTGAGGAAGGGTCTCCCAATCTCCTTCTCGCAGGTTGACATTGATCAGAAAGGCAGGTATATTATAGCTCTGTTGCAAATTCATCAATTTACCTACACCATTTGCAATATTTATGGCCCGAACGAGGTTAACCCTAATTTCTGGTCAACTTTACTGGCAAAATTATTAACCTACAATGCCCCGATGATTATGGGAGGGGATTTTAACCTGGCCCAGGCTGTTCCTCTAGACAGATTTAAAGATCCATCAGTGCTAGGTCACATGAAACAACGTGCTCCACATAGTAGAGAGGTAACTCTAATTAGCTCTTTTAAAGAGACACTAGACTTGGTAGATGTCTGGAGAACAAAAAATCCAGAGGAGAGAGACTTTACTTGCCTATCTAAAACACACCACACAATGTCAAGGATAGACTATTTCCTTACCTCTTCAGCATTAACACCTCAAGTTCACACTAGTACCATAGCACAGATTACAATCTCGGACCATGCCCCTATCATACTACTATTGCAACCTACACCAAGGACCCCCCCTAAGAAATCTTGGAGATTCCCCACGTATCTCTATAGCAACATAAATTTTCGCAATCACCTAAAGTCCTCATGGTTACACTATACATCAGACAATGATACACATAAAGATACCCCCGACCTATTCTGGCATGCCTCTAAGGCGGTAATGAGGGGCTATATCACGGCCTTTACGGCCCAATACAACAAAAACAACAGACGAATTGATGGTGACTTCCTGTCGCAGCTAACCGCGGCGTACAATGACTACCTTTCTGACCCCTCCCTCGCATCTCAAAAAAAGTACTACGAGCTTAAGCAGGCCAGGGACACGTTTTTAACTCAACAACATCTCAAGTTTGACATACATAGGCAGGGTAGATACTTTCGCCAGGGTAATAAATCTGGTAAGCTCCTGGCCAAACTGGTTCATTCTTATCGCCCCAAATCCTATATAGCGGCTATAAACTCCCAGTCCAAACTGACTTCAGACAATAAAGACATTATGTCGGAATTTGTTAAGTATTACAAGGAACTATACACTAGCCAGACAATAGACCATGAGGCAAAGTTGAGATTCTGGGGTTCGGTGCAGCTACCCACTATTTCTGAGGAGCAAAAATCGGCCCTTAATGCCCCGATCCATGTACAAGAGATTATCAAAGCCATACGATATAGCAAATTAGGGAAGGCCCCAGGCCAAGATGGGCTGCCATCTGAATATTTCAAGCTTTTGAGTGAGGAAATAGCTCCCACTTTAGCCTCTCTGTTCTCAGCATACCTGGAAGGGGCATCACGATTAGATAAGCGTTTCTCAGAAGCGAACATTTGCTTGATTCCTAAACCTGACAGGGACCATACCCAGACCTCATCATACCGCCCAATCTCCCTTCTTAATGGGGATTACAAACTTCTTACAAAGATCCTGGCTGACCGTCTAGCGACGGTCTTGCCGTCTGTTGTACACATGGACCAGACAGGCTTTGTAAAAGGGAGGTCCTCGGTACTTAATATCCGGAAAGTCCTAGCCATCTCTTCACATTATTGGTATAATGCAACATCTCAAACCCCATCCGAACTGCCAGATGCGTGCCTTTTGGCACTTGACGCGGAAAAGGCATTTGATCGGATTGAGTGGGATCATTTGCACACTTCCCTAGAACAATTCGGAATTTCGGGTTGCTTTGCTGACTTCCTCCATACACTGTATCAGGTCCCTATGGCATCCCTTATAGTCAATGGAGAGCTTTCCCCCTCTTTTACACTTCAAAGGGGAACTAGGCAGGGCTGCCCCCTTTCCCCCCTGTTGTTTGATCTGGCCATAGAGCCCCTGGCCTCATACATTAGACAACATTGTGCAGGACTTGATGTGCTTGGACATAAATATCATCTCTCATTATATGCAGATGACCTACTCCTGTTTGTGGGTGACCCCAGTAACAACCTCCAGCCCCTCCTAGATACCATCAAGATATTCGGGTCCTTTTCGGGGTATAAAATCAATGTTGATAAATCGGAGGTAACCTGGTTGCAGAACCTCGGTGACACCACACTATCAGGCAGTGGCCTCAGGGTCACAGAAGGATCCTTCAAATATCTTGGGATCCTTTTACACATTGATCCCACGAAACTATACCACCTCAACCTCACAGGAGTCATTGCAAACATCAAACAATTATTGTCAGGTTGGACAAGGCTCCCCTTGTCCCTTTCGGGGAGGGTTCAGCTTTTTAAGATGATCGCCCTTCCTAAGCTCCTCTATCCGCTACAGATGCTGCCTCTTCTATTGACACATAAAGATGCTGCCTCTCTCCAGGCCTCATTGGGTCGCTTTATCTGGCAAGGGAAAAAACATAGGCTAGGTAAAAAGTATCTATTTATGTCCTCGAGTGAGGGTGGGCTTCGCCTTCCAAACATTATCTGGTACAACTGGTCTACATTGTCTAAGATTGTCTTGGACTGGATGGTAGGGAATGCATATTTCACCGTCCCTGAGTTAGAGGGTGGTCTTATTAGGCCATTGCATCTAGCTTTCCTGCCCCACTCACCTCTCAAATCGCTTCCTTTATCCATACAATCTCATATATTATTCAAAGATCCTTTGAGGGCGTGGTCCGGGATTTGTAAGCTATGGGGGACACAACATCTAGTGACTAAATATTTGCCGATTCAGGGCAATCTACAGTTCCTCCCTGGTTACACGACTGAAGTGTTTGCTACATGGCACCACCGACATCTTACAAGACTTCACCAACTTTTTAACCCACTCACTTTAGATATCACACCCTTCTCTGAATTGCAAAGCTCGCACGATCTCCCAGGGACACATAGGTTTGCGTATTTTCAATGCAGGCATTATCTGTATAAACTAATCTCAGACAAGCTGTTGACTACCGAGCCTTCCAACATTGATAAATTGTGTGCTCTAGCTAAGCAGGGCTCTTATAAGATATCGCACACTTATGACCTATTGCTTAAACACTGTGAAGGGCCTACTAGACAGGGACTTGTAACGAAATGGGCAAACAGTAGAGAACTGTCGGTAGACTCTGACCTCATTACAGGGATCCTTGGGAAGGTACACGCTAGTACAATCTCGGCCAATCTAAGGGAGACACATATGAAATTTATCCACCAGTCCTACATCACACCTGGCATTCGAGCTAGATGGGTCCCGGGGGCGGAAAATATCTGCAATAAGTGTAGGTACCCATCCCCAGATTGGATTCACTTATTGTGGGATTGCCCCAAGCTGAGAGGATTTTGGTTTAGAGTTTCTTATTGGTTGGCAAAAGTAACAAATCAACAGGTGACCCTTACAGCACAACATGTTATATTTCTGATACCTAAAGACAGAATTTATAAGTTTGACATTTTTCTCACGACTGTCTTGATGCTAGCTAGGATGGTTATTCTGAAGGGGTGGGCTAGCAATAGAGCACCCCCACTCGGGCAGCTGCTTAGCAGAGTACACACCCAAATGTTGACTGAGCAGGCAGATACAAAGGGGGATCCAGAAAAAAGAGTCAGGAAATTTATCCACAAGTGGGAGGCTTACCTTCTATTTCTTTCACCTAGAGTAAGAGACAGTGTTATATACCCATTTAGAAATAGCCTTTTCATTTTGAATGAGAACCTCCGAGGTAAATGGTGCTTACAGACTGACTGACTTGTCTCGCTTATCTGTGAATACTCGAGGTCTTGACATTTGTACAATTACTGGATGTTGCTGCTTGGTCTGTGGGGGGCGAGTCGGAGGGTCCGGGTAAGTGCTAATGTTATTCTTTGTGAATTGTTTGTTCATATTTCTGTTTTTGTCTCTTTTCTTTGTTTTTGTTTTTGTTTTATTTTTGGTTGTTCACTTGGAAAAAATGAAAATTGTGTGGACGGTTTGATTCCCTGCCTCTGCAGGAGGAAATCTTCCTTTATATCATCAGTCACTATGATGGACTTGGCAAATCTTACAAGTGCTTTAGCATTTCTTATTGTTCAACTTGTTATGTATATGGTGGATCATTTTGTCCTCACTATTAATAAATAAAGTTATTAAAAAAACAAAAAAAAACAATGAGTAGTGGGAACTGATAAATATTAGGTGGGTAGTGTATATACATGTGCATATATGTGTTTCTCTTTCATATATGTAAATGTGAATACAAACATATTTGATAGAAAAGACTGAGTTAAACATTTTATGCTAATATTATATATATATATATATATATATATATATATATATATATATATATATATATACTGTATATACATTATCTCACAAAAGTGAGTACACCCCTCACATTTTTGTAAATATTTTATTATATCTTTTCATGTGACAACACTGAATAAATGACACTTTGCTACAATGTAAAGTAGTGAGTGTACAGCCTGTATAACTGCAAATTTTCTGTCCCCTCAAAATAACTCAACACACAGCCATTAATGTCTAAACCGTTGGCAACAAAAGTGAGTACACCCCCTAAGTAAAAATTGGGCCCAATTATCCATTTTCCCTCCCCAGTGTCATGCAACTCGTTAGTGTTACAAGGTTTCAGGTGTGAATGGGGAGACGGTGTGTTAAATTTGCTGTTATCGCTCTCACACTCTCTCATACTGGTTACTGAAAGTTTAACATGGGACCTCATGGCAAAGAAATCTGTGAGGATCTGAAAAAAAGAATTGTTGCTCTACATAATGATGGCCTAGGCTATAAGAAGATTGCCAAGACCCTAAAACTGAGCTGCAGCACGGGGAGGCAAGACCATACAGCGGTTTCACAGGACAGGTTCCACTCAGAATAGGCCTTGCCATGGTCGACCAAAGAAGATGAGTGCACATGCTCAGTATCATATCCAGAGGTTGTCTTTGGGAAATAGACGTATGAGTGCTGTCAGCATTGCTGCAGAGGTTGAAGGGGTGGGGGGTCAGCCTGTCAGTGCTCAGACCATACGCTGCACACTGCATCAAATTGGTCTGCATGGCTATCGTCCTAGAAGGAAGCCTCTTCTAAAGATTATGCACAAGAAAGCCCGCAAACAGTTTTCTGAAGACAAGCAGATTAAGGACATGGATTACTGGAACCATGTCCTGTGGTCCGATGAGACCAAGATAAACTTATTTGGTTCAGATGGTGTCAAGCGTTTGTGGCGGCAACCAGGTGAGGAGAACAAAGACAAGTGTGTCTTGCAGACAGTCAAGTATGGTGGTGGGAGTGTCATGATCTGGGCCTGCATGAGTGCTGCCGGCACTGGGGAGCTACAGTTCATTGGGGGAACCATGAATGTCAATATGTACTGTGACATACTGAAGCAGAGCTTCAGAGACTGGGCTGCAGGGCAGTATTCCAACATGATAACGACCCCAAACACACCTCCAAGACGACCACTGCCTTGCTAAAGAAGCTGAGGGTAAAGGTGATGGACTGGCCAAGCATGTCTCCAGACCTAAACCCTACTGAGCATCTGTGGGGCACCCTCAAATGGAAGGTGGGGGACTAACATCCACCAGCTCCGTGATGTTGTCATGGAGGAGTGGAAGAGGACTCCAGTGGCAACCTGTGAAGCTCTGGTGAACTCCATGCCCAAGAGGGTTAAGGCAGTGCTGGAAAATAATGTTGGTCACACAAAATATTGACACTTTGGGCCCATTTTGGACATTTCCCCTTAGGGGTGTACTCACTTTTGTTGCCAACAGTTTAGACATTAATGGCTGTGTGTTGAGTTATTTTGAGGGGACAGTAAATTTAAACTGTTATATAGGCTGTACACTGAGCACTTTACATTGTAGCAAAGTGTCATTCCTTCAGTGTTGTCACATGAAAAATGTAAGGGGTGTACTCACTTTTGTGAGATACTGTATATATATATATATATATATATATATATATATATCAATTAAAATTATGGGGAGGCGAAAAGTGAGTTTAAAATCCTCCACTAAATACAAAATATAGAGAAAATAACTCATTGTGTAAACCATTTACAAATCTAAACAAGTCAGAAGACTTGCATTAAACCCAGAAACTCTCTGACTACACTGTTTCCAATGCAGCAAAGGAATCTGGGTAAGATATGCAAATGAGGTTCACAATGACTCACCTTTTTACTTTTAGCCTGCTTTTTAAGACAGACTTCCCTTTATGCCATAGCACTGCTGCATTACACAGCTTTAATGCTTAGCTAGGGTTAGTACAGTGATTTAGACCAATCCCAGGATAGCTGTTTCGTGGTTATTGCCACTCATCAGCTGGGAGTAGGTTAACTCACTGCTTGGAAAAATTCATTTCTGGGGGAAATTCAACAACAATTAAAATTATGGGGAGGCGAAAAGTGAGTTTAAAATCCTCCACTAAATACAAAATATAGAGAAAATAACTCATTGTGTAAACCATTTACAAATCTAAACAAGTCAGAAGACTTGCATTAAACCGAGAAACTCTCTGACTACACTGTTTCCAATGCAGCAAATGAATCTGGGTAAGATATGCAAATGAGGTTCACAATGACTCACCTTTTTACTTTTAGCTTGCTTTTTAAGACAGACTTCCCTTTATGCCATAGCACTGCTGCATTACACAGCTTTAATGCTTAGCTAGGGTTAGTACAGTGATTTAGACCAATCCCAGGACAGCTGTTTCGTGGTTATTGCCACTCATCAGCTGGGAGTAGGTTAAATCACTGCTTGGAAAAATTCATTTCTGGGGGAAATTCAACAACAATTAAAATTATGGGGAGGCGAAAAGTGAGTTTAAAATCCTCCACTAAATACAAAATATAGAGAAAATAACTCATTGTGTAAACCATTTACAAATCTAAACAAGTCACAAGACTTGCATTAAACCCAGAAACTCTCTGACTACACTGTTTCCAATGCAGCAAAGGAATCTGGGTAAGATATGCAAATGAGGTTCACAATGACTCACCTTTTTTACTTTTAGCCTGCTTTTTAAGACAGACTTCCCTTTATGCCATAGCACTGCTGCATTACACAGCTTTAATGCTTAGCTAGGGTTAGTACAGTGATTTAGACCAATCCCAGGACAGCTGTTTCGTGGTTATTGCCACTCATCAGCTGGGAGTAGGTTAAATCACTGCTTGGAAAAATTCATTTCTGGGGGTTGAATTTCCCCCAGAAATGAATTTTTCCAAGCAGTGATTTAACCTACTCCCAGCTGATGAGTGGCAATAACCACGAAACAGCTGTCCTGGGATTGGTCTAAATCACTGTACTAACCCTAGCTAAGCATTAAAGCTGTGTAATGCAGCAGTGCTATGGCATAAAGGGAAGTCTGTCTTAAAAAGTAGGCTAAAAGTAAAAAGGTGAGTCATTGTGAACCTCATTTGCATATCTTACCCAGATTCCTTTGCTGCATTGGAAACAGTGTAGTCAGAGAGTTTCTGGGTTTAATGCAAGTCTTCTGACTTGTTTAGATTTGTAAATGGTTTACACAATGAGTTATTTTCTCTATATTTTGTATTTAGTGGAGGATTTTAAACTCACTTTTCGCCTCCCCATAATTTTAATTGTTGTTGAATTTCCCGCAGAAACGAATTTTTCCAAGCAGTGATTTAACCTACTCCCAGCTGATGAGTGGCAATAACCACGAAACAGCTGTCCTGGGATTGGTCTAAATCACTGTACGAACCCTAGCTAAGCATTAAAGCTGTGTAATGCAGCAGTGCTATGGCATAAAGGGAAGTCTGTCTTAAAAAGCAGGCTAAAAGTAAAAAGGTGAGTCATTGTGAACCTCATTTGCATATCTTACCCAGATTCCTTTGCTGCATTGGAAACAGTGTAGTCAGAGAGTTTCTGGGTTTAATGCAAGTCTTCTGACTTGTTTAGATTTGTAAATGGTTTACACAATGAGTTATTTTCTCTATAATATATATATATATATATATATATATAAATACATAATATACACATGCCTATATACAATAGATGCCTTGTGTTTTTGCACTCTAGCATATGCACATATCATGTATCTTTACAGATTACCCTTTAAGGGAAACAAAGTTTCTAGTCCCATTTCCCTCTAATCCGCCCGTGAATGGAAAACAATAAATGTTGAGAAAGCTCCCAAATAATGTTAACTATTTAATCTAAATTCAATGGGTTTTCAATGGTGACCATATCGTTACCAATTCAAAATTGACAGATGGAGCTAATAATCTTATATTGCTCTGTATAATCCAATAAAACACTCCAGAAGATAATATATATTTTGTGTTGCCGGCTTCTATAATAAATAAGAAGTTGTAAAATAGTTTGTAAGTTTTGTTGTTTGTGCTGTTTGTGCAATAAAGCTATGACTATTTAAAATTGTATTTAACACCCAAAGTCACTTCTCTTAGCTGGGTACAAATCAGGGAACTTTTTCAATTGTCTGGCAAGTTGTTTTGATAAAACAAACACAAAAATAGAACTAAACCATTCTCTGATGTGTTTAGGCAACCGAAAAAGAAAAGGTCTCTACAACCTTCCCAGATGAAGATACTAGAAAAAAACAGAAAAAGTACGCTAAAAGCAACAACACATCAACCAGTATTGGGTATAAATGATATATTTAATTAGAAAATATTTACTTACAATATATGTTAAAATAATGCAAGATAAAACTCAGCTTTCAACCACCGGTGGTATATAATACTATTATTCCTAAAAGAGGCTATGAGACCCATTTATCAAGCTCCGAACGGAGCTTGAGGGCCTGTGTTTCTGGCGAGTCTTCAGACTCGCCAGAAACACAAGTTATGGAGCAGCGGTCTAAAGACCGCTGCTCCATAACCCTGTCTGCTTGCTCTAATGAGGCGGACAGGAATCGCCACAATTCAACCTGATCGAGTACGATTGACACCTCCCTGCTGGTGGCCTGTTGGCCGCGAGTCTGCAGGGGGCGGCGTTGCAATGCTGAATACGGAGAGCGTATTGCTCTCAGCATTCAGCGATGTCTGACCTGATACGCACTGTCGGATCAGGTCCGACAGACATTTGATAGTTCGGCCTCTATATGCGCATATATTAAAATAAACTCACTATTAAGCAAAGAACATAAAAATACATTCAGTATATAATACCGTTCTCCTCTATATATATCTAATGGTAATAAAAACAAGACAGCTGAATAACTATTTGAAAGATAGTTTCAGTTCATCCAAAAAAGATATGTAATCTTCTGGTATACAACACTGTGTACCACTTATATCAGTTCTCAAAAGATGAATTAAGCCTCAAGGTATATAACACTGTGTGCCACTTGTATCAGTTCTCAAAAGATGAATAAAGCCTCGAGGTATACAACAATGTGTGCCACTTTGTATCAGTTCTCAAAAGATGAATAAAGCCTCAAATTGTATCAGTTCTCAAAAGATGAATAAAGCCTCAATATGTTTTCAAATATATTCGTTGTATGTCTTTCTTCGTATCATATGAGCCTTAGAGGGCTACAGGTATTTCTTACACCGCAAATGAAGTACTCCTTAGGGCTAGTTTCCACCTCCCAGTACCTTTCACAAACCGCTGTGGTGGCGTGCGCCTCGTGTGTATTGTTTCACTCACTTCCGGGTTCTGGTATCTGGTATCATCTGGGTCGGGTAAAGCCAATCACAGAGTGTTCTCTCCGATTTCAAACTTCATGTGGGTGCCTGTATAGTATTCCAATGTCCGAGAATCTCCCTTCTATACAGAGCGCTCTGTATAAAGGGATTAATGGATATGTAGATTTCCAGCAGGTATCATCTACGCGTTTCAACCTCCTTAGAAGCCTTTATCAAGTTGTTTTTGACAGATTAATACAACTCCCATTTATTCCCTTTCAAAAAGCACATGAGCAGATAAAGATTTGCAGTCCACTAATGTCCACATAAATAATGTCTACTACTTGGGACATAAATCATTTCCTAAAAAGAACCCCAGTGGCTTTCCAAACTAGACTGGGGATAATAAACTGCCTGATTCCTGACACAGGTTACATAACAAATCCATTCAGAGCAGTTAACTCACCAAAGTTGGTGTTGAGCGTCGTCTCCCTTCTACTCTCTCTGGCTCTGCTTCCCACAACAACACTACCAAGCCCCGCCCACCGCCACCATTCACTCACAATCTAACGCCCACCGCCTATGCACGCTGCACCGCTTGTCACCAGGTCCTCCGGACCCTACCAACATGGCCACGGTGGCTGGGGCTGCCAGCCAGTAGAAAATACGGGACAAATCCCATCCCATATTAATTAAAAATGGGACGCCCTATTTTATTCTGAAATACGGGGCGATTCGGTATTTTAAGGGACAAGTGGCAACCCAACTTACCCCTGTTCCAACATATTTTGTCCTAAAGAATGACACTATGAGGGTGATTTATCAAGCTGAGGCAAACAGGGGCGCTCATACGCGCCCCTGTCCACCACAGCTCGCCTCTGGCGGGCTGAATTCCTCTGGCGGAATTCAGCATTGCACACGAGCGCTATTTTGCTCTTTCATTCAATTCCGCCGCCTGCCCGCACACAGCCAATCATGCACGAGCAGGAGCTGTCAATCTCCCCGGTCGGACTAGACCGCGGAGATGGAATTTTGCCACTTTAGAGGTGGCAAAAGATTAGGAAAGCAGTGGTCTGATGACCGCTGCTTGTTAAATACAGTGTGCAGGTTCTCTTGAGAGAACTTGCAGCCGGTAGTGGGTCGAAAGGCTTGCGAAGCCTTTGATAAATCGACCCCTATATATTACACCTCCTGATACCATTAGCACTTCTAAACTTAATACAGGATGTATATTGCACCTTCTCATACCCTTGCCCCTGACAGTGCTGGGCCCCTCAAAGCACTGGGTACAGGGATTGCACCCCTCTCACCCTGCCCAAAAGGGCAATCCTGGGTTCTGCCATGTATCATCTTGGGTGTGATGATCTAAACTTCACCAGATCAGACGTGTTTTTTTCTCGCCGAGTCTCACAGGGGCTGCCCTGGTCAAATTATAGTAAAAAGGGGCAGTCCCTGCAAGTGTCGAGATGTCTCCAATTGAAAGTATTGGAGCTCGCTGGAAAGGGACACTTTGCTACGTGGAGTGAAGTTAGCAGTGAGCAGGGGACTCACTTTAAAAATGTAATCCTGCAGCAGCCAATATAAATTGCTTTCTGTGTATAGCATCTTACAATCGCCTATATTTTCGTATGCATGTGTTTTTCTATTAGGCTTATTAGTATTTTCAGTGTTTTGAGAAAAGCTTGCGACCTTTTAGTTTGCGAGGAAACACTGTAATGCGGAAATCTTTACAGCATTACACTGGGATTAGAGAGTCAATTACATATACACCCACGGAACGCATGTGTTCAGATCTTTTACGAAAAACAATAATTACAATTTGTATTTTGTACTTATAAGTATGAATTTCAAAGTCATTTTTGCATATCCAGTGTTCTTAAAGTGAAGGTCAATTTTGATGAATTAGTGCCCGGTTTTTAATAATCCTATTAAATACAAGGGCACTTTAATTCATCAAAATTGACATTTCACTTGTTTTCTTAAAAAAATTATCTTTTAATCCTGACAGCCGCTGCAGCGCTTCCTCCGGCCGTTGCAAGCCCTCTTCACAGGTCCAAAATAACTAATCCGGCTTCTTCCAATCATGGCGTTGCCTCAGGCCATGATTCCTCCAGGGGGGAAGCCGTGATTGGAGGAAGCTGGATTCGTCATTTCTGACGTATGAAGAGGCTTCCGACAGCCGGGGGAATCGCTGGAGCGGCTGTCAGGATTAAAAGGTTAGTTTTTGAAGAAAATTAGTAAAATGTCAATTTTGATAAATTAAAGTGTCCTTGTTTTTAATAGGATTATTAAAAAGCGGGCACTAATTCATCAAAATTGACCTTCACTTTAAATTACGATTAACACTGTGCATATTTAATACAATTTATTCCTGTATAATTTACATACAAATGTTACGTTTTTTGATAAAATATTATTTTTGGTAAATAATTTTGTTACGATTTCTGATGCACCTTAACAATAAACATTTTTCCCTCAGATTTTTGTGTGAATGGTTCAATTCGTTTTTGAAAGATTTTTAAAATCCAAAAAATTTTCTGCACTTTTGGAAATGTATGCATCTGCCTCCCCATAAAAAAAATGCAGTATAAGCCCCTTAGCGGCTTTAGATTATTTCACCGGGGAAACAAAAGTGCTGGCGAGCATTTTTTAATAATCTCGACAGCCCAGAGACCTTTAGATCATTGGGCTCTAAATTATCCTGTTCTTATCTTATATCCCCTTCTGAGGCCAGTTAGTTATATATGAGCTGATAAAGTAACTATCTCACAGGGCATTGTAGTGCACAATTTGCATGTTTTAATTCTTTAGAGAGTGTAATTTTGGGATTACCAACTCTGCAAATCTATGTATTTAACCCCTGCAAAGGTGTTAAACACTTAGTTAAAATATATGTTCTGGAGCCACAATCGATGTAGAACATGCAGGAAGAGCAGTGGCGTCTCAAGAAGTGAAATATTGGGGGCAATATCCTGATGCCCACCTGTGTTTTGTGGAAGGGATGTGGATGGAACCAAGTGGGGCTAAGTGGGGGGCTGGGCAGAGTGGTGGTGGGATTATCACAGTTTGGGGGGCAGCCATTATGCTGGGGGGGGGCTAGTTACCATTTATGCACATGTCAGATGTACACACGCTTGCAAGGCCCTATTCAAGCATCCTGCTTGGTTGCTTAAAGTTTATTTAAAGTGAAATCTGGCTACTGAGGCAATTTTGAGGTAAAATATCTCCCTTTTTACATACAGTTGTTCATGTGATTTTATAGTTAGCTTTTTAGAGATATGCGGCATCACTTTCAAGTAATTCAACATTTTGGTATCATGTCCATTTAATGAAAAAAAAAATACTGCATTACTTACAATTTTAAAAATGACATTTTTATTTAGTATTAGGTCTTACATTGTTAAACAGCATATTTTGATTTAGGGCAGTATTACCCTGAAACATTGTTTAGATATGCAAGACACTACAAGTAAATACAAGATCATTTTTCATGTGATAAGTGCTGCTGTACATACTTCTTTTTTTTTTTTAAAGCTTAGAAAAGAGAGAGAACAGTAGACACTAAGGGCACGATCCGATATATGGCGTAGTTTTCTGCGCAAGCGAGGGAACCCGCGCTGCCCGTAATTTCACCTCGCACATCGGACTATACAATATATGGCGCCATCAGATGCTAAAGTGGCGTAAGTAGGACAAACTGGCGTTGTTCCGAAAAGTGCGCAAATACACATTTTAGTCGTCGCAAGTACTTACGCCAGTAGTTTGTTCACGTAAAGTCTCAATAAAGTGTAGTTTTATGCAAATTTGGCTAAGAATCGTAAAAATTACCCGATACTCCATCTAAAACTGCGCAACGTAATTACGATATTCAAAAGTCATATATAAACCCATGCGCCGCCGCCATTTTCTTCAGTGTGTTTGGATGGTTTGTTGAGCTACAGCACACTACAGTGAGTATAGGATTAGTAAGAGTAGTGAGAGAGGCGCAGCATAATAGTTAGTTAAGTCGGATTTTTGTTTGGGTAAGCTTGTACATTTACTTACACTTATTTTTACATATTGCACACATATTGCATACATACATATACAAAATACACAACACTTTTTTTTCTAACACCTCACACATTTTTTTTCTATTTTACAGTGTGATAGGCTGAGTGTTTGGTTGTGATTGTGTGTGATTGAACTGGGAGTGAGTGTGAGTGTATAGTTTGAGGATGGCAGGGAGAGGTAGGGCGGAGGGGAGGAGGGGAGGGGAGTTGCAGGGAGAGGATTATTGTAGCGGACAGGAGGAGCAGCGGGGTCCCCGCCAGGGAGTTAGTGGAGTGGGGAGAGGGAGAGTTAGAAGGGATGATGGGAGGGGAGATGCCCAGAGACCAGGCACACTTAGAAGAGGGACAGAGGGTGCACATGGGGACAGAAGGGGGGAGGAGGGAGAGGATAGGGAGTAACCCACACCAGGGACATTCCAGGGAGGAAGCCAGGTGGCCACAGAGGAGGAGCGCATGAGATGCCCAAACTTCTCCATTGATGAGAATGTTGCGCTAGTCCAGGCCATCATGGACAACCACAGTGCCCTCTTTGGCCAGGAGAAGGGCAAAGGCATTGCCCGAAGGCGTAAGGCAGCATGGTTGGCGGTAGAGGATGCTGTAAACAGTGTGGCCCTGCAGAGGAGGACTGTCGAGGGACTTAAAAAAAGGTGGAATGATTGCAAGAGGCGGGTGAAAGAGAAGATGGGCCAGGAAGCCATGCACCAGAGGGGAACAGGCGGTGGTCCACCCTTTGAAGCAGAATACAACGTCTGTCAGGAGATGATACGCAGGTCCCTGAGTATCACAGCAGTCCGTGGACTTCCAAAGGCTCGTGACTCAGGGATTGCAACCACAGCACCTCATGCTGGTGAGTAACATCCCACACACCAGTATGATATGTATTTGAGATATAACATCCTTTAATGTCACACATTCATGTACACAATGAGGAGCATGGTATTTGGCCTACTAACAAAAACATCTACAATTATATTTCACATTAATGCTACTTAACACAATGCAATTCATGATATGAGGTGGAATAGTGCAATACTAACATGTCTCAGAGTAACACAGACCAAAAGCCACATGTAGAGTTTTCAGTAAATGGACACTATAGCCATCACAATACTTTTAGCTCAGAAAGCAGATTATGTGCCTACATCAGGCTAAAGTAAATTGTAAGACCATAGTGTCACTTAAAGAACACATTTTCTCCATCACTGACATGTACACATAACTATTGTATGAAACACATACCTGTATACTGTGCAGATTAAAATCCCTCATATCACAAATCACATTGTGCACATGCATGTTATACAGTTTGACATGAGAATGAGTATTGTCCCTAACATGTATTAATGTATATTGTATGCCCACATGGACATATATATGACTGTACTAATCCCTATCATCATTTGACTCCTCCTCAGAACCTCCTGTCACCAGGCTGCAAACTGGCATGCCGCCACCTTCACCACCACCACCAGTCACAGGCATGCAGCCACCTCCACCACCACCACCAGTCAGAGCCATGCAGCCACCTCCACCACCAGTCTTCAGGCAGAAACATGGACATTATGCTCCCAGGCATCAGCAGGGTTGGATTGCCTCTGTTGAGGACCCATAAGTGATGCCACCACCATTGGCATATGACCCCTGGCAAGATACCTGGCCTTAGGAATATCCTTTTGGCTTTGAGGGGGAGCCAAGTCAGCCACGAAGGGTTGATGTCTTTACCCCCCCCCCAACACAATATCAGGCCAGTCATTGCTTTTCCACACAGGGGATGTCGCAAGGTATGCTAACTGGACAGGCTGAGTGGTCACACACTAGTCGTCAATGGGACTACCAATCCAGTCTGAGACCTCCACCATCCGCTTCCCTTGGGAGAGCTCCACCATCTGCTTCCCTTGGGAGAGCTCCACCATCCACTTCCCTTGGGAGAGCTCCACCATCCGCTTCCCTTGGGAGAGCTCCACCATCCGCTTCCCTTGGGAGAGCTCCACCATCCGCTTCCCTTGGGAGAGCTCCACCATCTGCTTCCCTTGGGAGAGCTCCACCATCCTCAGATGAGCATATAGCTGAGGTTGTCCCTGAAGCACCAGCAGCTGAAGTTGTCCCTGAAGCACCAGCAGCTGAAGTTATCCATGAAGCAGATGCAGCTGAAGTTGTCCATGATGCACCAGCAGCTGAAGTTGTCCCTGAAGCACCAGCAGCTGAAGTTGTCCATGATGCACCAGCAGATAGAGCAGAACCTGCACCTAGAATCACTGCTGCTCAAGAGCCTGTAGATCCACTGTATTCTCCCTTGGGCGAGGAATACATTTCACTCCAGAGGAGGCTCATAACAAGCTGCGAGAGCATTCAAAGAGGTCAACAGAGGTTTCACAGGAGCCAAGAGAGGTTACTCCAATGTAGCATCGAGCTGCAGAGGGACATCGTTGCCTCATTAAATGGAATTGTCCAAAGTCAGCCTCAGATGATGAGAATTCAGTCTGATATGCAGATACAGTCACCTCTGCCCCCTCATCCAAGAAGCCAGAAAAAAAAATATTCTTATAGTTCACCATAAATCTTGTCCTCTGTTATTTACCATATAATTGTCATCCACATCCATGTGAGGAGTGTTTTAGTACACTAATATGGTTAAAACATATAATAAGGCCTGTGTGAAAATGGCCCAAAAAAGGTAATATTATCCTGCTTCTGACATATTCTTGTACTATAACTCACATCCACAATAGTTGTTTCTGAAGGGTACATATAGTAATATTCACTTGTAAGATGTAAATCAATGTATCTCACATCCAATATAAATTGACCCATTGGTATATATAGTAGTGATGTTACTGATAGGGTGGGCATTATCAGGTGTTTTAAGTCTGCAGGTGAGAGGTTGTGGTGTGTGTGATTGGTTTGACACAATTGCAAAGAGGCAGCCTTCAAGAAGGTGTTATAAATGATCATATGAGCCATCCTAGGTTTTGCTTTCAACTAAGAATACCAAGAGAACAAAAGCAAGTGTTCTAATTAAATCTGAAAGTAATTTGAAATAACATGCCCTATTTAAAAGAAGAAGGTTTTCTTTGGACTTGACTGTCCCTTTATATATTTTGGCATCAGTGCCAAGCTGTGTTTGCATTAGAATAAATTACACTCCAGTGGGTTCTAAAGAGATGAAGGTAATCCAATTTAAAGTAGATAAGCAAGTATATGTCTACAATGTGATAAAGTACCTACAAGCTCAATCCATTTGATTATGTTGTGGCTTCAAACTAGTTCAAATACACAAATAAACCTTAAAAATGAAATATCATAGTATACTGTCCCTTTAACCTTGAGATGCTGCTGAAATGTATGTGTTTGTTAAGGCTTCTAGGGAGTTACGTCGTTTTTTTTAGTCAGTGCAAGGGCTCCTGCGCCTGCAATTTGTGGCGAGATGAGAATGGAGTAGATTTTCTGAAAGTCCTTACGCTGTATATTGGATACCAAACTGCGCATGTTTTGTATGTCAGTCTATGGGTAAAAAAATACGGGCGAAGGCAGAAATATACGCGCGTAACTTCAATGTTACGCCGTATATGTGATCCCAAACCAGCGCAAAAATTGGCGTCCCCGGCTTTTGCGGGCAACGCTGCATATCGGATCGGGCCCTAAATAGTTAACTACTTGCAAGATAGGGATTTCAGCACACTAATTTTATTTTCAACAAGAAAGAAATGACTAACGTCGTCATAGTAGGTATAATCAAAATGACTACAGTGCCCAGTTTCTCAAATGTATACATTGAGAGAATTGAAAGTCAAATTCATTTTAAGCCAATAAGTGAACCATGATAACATCACATAAATACCACAATATGCGAGTGGGCAGAGTTTACCTGTGAACAATAAATGGTGAATATGCAAATAAGGCAAAAACAGGCCACCATAGTGATCCTTGAGGATCTATGATTGTTTAGAACAGTTAATATCAGTTTCCAATATTCACCATTACATACATGTGAGTAGGGACATAAGAAAAAATTGTTAAGATGCAATGGTAGAAATAAATTGCAATTTTAAACAACCACAGTTTTAGTTAACCACAATTTTAGTTAAGCAACACCTCCACCAGAGGGTAACTTCGCTACTCTGGCGAAAATCTGGTTACCATGGTGATCCGTGAGGATCTATGCTCATAAGCTTATGACTGTACAAAAACATTATACATGCATGTATAGAAATTGTTGTAAATGACGCTACAGTCACGTGGGGGGTGAAACGCGCGTCGGCAGTGAGGTATCCTGTGTGAGTTGCACAGAGCTTTACCTGAAAACACTTGGGTTAACAGCAGGACACAGTGAACACAATTGCAACGGAAATAAGGACCATATGAATCGGCTTTGTGCTTGAGGGATCGTGCACATGCCTCGTTTGGTATTTACCTAAAACAATGACTTATCTGCAGAAGAACGGCTCTGTTTTTCTGGTTTTCCATTTGCTGATGGGATACTGTCTCTTTTCATCTAAAATTTGCTCTGTTCCCAGCCAGGTTTAAAAGACAGAAGAAAATCATTGGAAGTGGTAACAAATAATACCCTTTGTCACCTATCTAAGGTGGACTCATGTGTTGATTAACATGCACTGTTTTATGTCCCCAACGCTGGACTGTCACGATTTTCAATTAACCATGTATTACTTGAATGCATGGGAATAGACAGACCCTTTTGTCCTTAAAGCTGCAATAACGTGTGCTACTGGTTAAGATATTACCCTGACCTTGATGGGGGTGTACATAGATCCTATATACAGATCAATCTAATATTCATGACACCAGATACTATTGGTTATAGTGGTGCCCTCTGAATAAGGTGTTGTACACACCCCTCTACAGGGTATATATTTACAACAATATATATACATGCCTGTATAATGTTTTTTGTACAGTCATAAGCTTATGAGCATAGATCCTCACGGATCACCATGGTAACCAGATTTTCATCAGAGAAGCAAAGTTACCCTCTGGTGGAGGTGTTGCTTAACTAAAATTGTGGTTAACTAAAACTGTGGTTGTTTTAAATGTATTTCTACTATTGCATCTCAACAATTTTTTCTTATGTCTCTACTCACATGTATGTAATGGTGAATATTGGAAACTGATATTAACTGTTCTAAACAAGCATAGATCCTCAAGGATCACTATGGTGGCCTGTTTTTTGCCTTAATTGCGAAGCCATCCTATAGTGGAGGTGTTGCGTTGTTTACTAGATTCATATTCACCATTTATTGTTCACAGGTAAACTGTCCACTCGCATATTGCGGTATTTATGTGATGTTATCATGGTTCACTTACTGTCTTAAAATTAATTTGACTTTCAATTATCTCGATGTATACATTTGAGAAACTGGGGACCGTAGTCATCTTGATTATACTCACTATAACGTTAGTCATTTCTTTCTTGTTGAAAATAAAATTAGCGTGCTGAAATCCCTGTCTTGCAAGTAGTTACCTATTGAGTGTCTACTGTTCTCTCTCTTTTCTAAGCTTTAAAATATGATTTTTTAAGGGTCTGCACATTGTTTCCCTATAGAGGGTCTTTTGGAAACCATTGGACATTTGTGGAGTTCTTTGGATTTTTTCAATAGTATCTCTCCCTAACATACTTAAAGGGCCACTAAACCCAAAATCTTTCTTTCATGATTCAGATAGAACATACAAATTTAAACAACATTACAATTTATTTCTATGATTTATTTTGCTTCATTTTTGAGATATCCTTATTTGAAGAAAAAGCAATGCACATGGGTGAGCCAATCACATGAGACTTCTATGTGCAGCAACCAATCAGCAGCTACTGAGCATATCTAGATATGCTTTTCAGCAAAGAATATCAAGAGAATAAAACAAATTAGATAATAGAAGTAAATTAGAAAGATGTTTAAAAATGCATTCTCTTTCTAAATCATGAAAGAAAAAATGTGGGTATCATGGCCCTTTAATATTATTTTTTTTTAATTATATCCATTTGTGCCAGTAACATGTAATAGTGTTTTCTCCAATTTGTGCCAATAAACTGTAGAGAAAAGATTTATTTCCTTTTGCAGGTAACACATGCAGTGGGGGTTTAACCATTTTTGTGTCAGTGATACATATATTAGAGCCTTGGGCCCCCAGATGTTTTGGAACTATATTTCCCATGATGCTCAGACAGCCTAAAGAGTGTCTCAGCATCATGGGAAATGTAGTTCCAAAACATCTGGGGGCCCGATGTTGCTGACCCCTGTACTAGAGCCTTAGCCCATTTAGGGCCAGATTACAAGTGGCAAGCTATTTAGCATTTTTACTCATGTGCTGACACTGTTTGAAGTAAACTTATACGCGCATATTACAAGTTCAAAGTAAATTGTTTGCAGGTAAGCGAAACTCAATGCAGGTTAACTTCAGGTCTTCGGATATCGCGATTGCCTTAACTTCTCCGCATAGACTTCCATGGAGCGCACTTTAAAAAAAAAAACATTTATCCCTCGTACAGTCTTACCTGACACCACGTTAGACCTACAGTGCTAAACCTGAAGGTAGTTATGAATATTTAATTCCAATGTTCTTCACTTAAAAAAAGATGTCCTTTTTAAATATGTTTCTAAATATGTTTTTTTTTTTCAATATACATATCTATACCTATATATCTATATGAATATAAACATTTATACATGTATACATATATATAGAAATATATATTTAAAAATACTAAGAACATTTTCTACTATGTGAAGAACATTGGAATGTAAAATATTTACAGTAAATACACAGTAAAACACATCATAAAATATTAAAAATTAATAAAAAATATTTTTCAAGTTTTAAGGGATTTGACGGGAAAGGGCTCCAATGTGTATACATATGTCTATATATGTGTTTATATGTGTATATATGTATATACCTATATACACATATAAACAAATAAATACACATGTATATACACATATATGCACATATATAAACACAAATCTACATATTTATATATATATATATATATATATATATATATATTTATATGTGTGTGTGCATATCTATCTATCTATCTATCTATCTATCTATCTATCTATCTATATATATATATATATATATATATATATATATATATATATATATATATATTATATATATATGCATTATAGCCCTTCCCATTAAAACACCTTTTCATATACCATATACTTATAACCCTTATAAAATATTTGTATTATTTATATAAATATTTTTTATTAGATATTGTATATATGACTGTAACACTTTATTTAATGTATTTATGTTGTGTTTGGTGCATATTTTATTTTAACTTATACTGTTTATGGTAGGTCTCCATTCACGGTAACCCTTTGCGCACAAATTTATATTGCACTCAAGTGAACGCGTTTACTTTCAACTTGTGATACACAAGGAAGTTAGTGCAGGCACAATATTGGTTATAGCGACCCATTCCTTGTAACCTGGTCCTTTGCAACACTAACATATGGTGCAATTGTTTAACCCTTTTTTACCAGTGTTACAGAAAACAGTTATTTTTTTTCTTTTTACCAGCAACTTAGAGAGCATTGGTTTAACCACTTGTGCCAACAACACATAAAGTAGTAGCATCATCTTCATAGTGCTAGTAACACATACAGCATTCGCTTAACCCTTTTATGGGCTAGATTACAAGTGGTGCGTTAACTGTTGAGCGCCAGCGATAAGGTGTTTACCGCCGCTCTTTGCGCATAACGGAAATAGCGTGCGTATTACAAGTTGAAAGTAAACACTTCCCTCAAGCGCAATTGAATTTAACGTGCATCGGGATAGCTTCTGGTTAACTGTTATGCTTGACTAAAAAGTTGCACAAACCACATCAAAATTACATTTAAAAGTACAGTAACACTATCTAATAAAAATGATTTAATAAAAATATTGCATTAAAAAGTTATAAGGGGGCATATTTATCAAGCTCCATATGGAGCGTGATGCCCCGTGTTTCTGGAGAGCCTTCAGACTCGCCAGAAACACAAGTTAGGAAGCAGCAGTCTAAAGACCGCTGCTCCATAACCTGTCCACTTGCTCTGAGGTGGTGGACAGACCTTGCGGGAAATCAACCCGATCCAATATGATTGGGTTGATTGACACCCCCTGCTAGCGGCCGATTGGCCGCAAATCTGCAGGGGACGGTGTTGCACCAGCAGTTCACAAGAACTGCTGGTACAAGGATAATTTATCAATGGGCAGCGGACATGATCAGCAATATCAGATCATGTCCGCTCGCACTTTCTTAAATATGCCCCTTAGGCTCAAATATATGAGTTCTCAGGTTTTAGAAAAAAATAAAAAAATATGCTTACCTGATAAATTATTTTCTGCCCGCATTTGGCCGCATCAGACCTCAGAAGTCGAGCAATCCACTCGCAACTAAGAGACAGGAGCGGTTACATGTTAACCGGATGGATTCATTGCATCCATCATAGAGAGTGACCAAATGTAAGTATCACTCAGTTGTATACTCTGAAGATAACTCTCCTCAGACTTCATTAATTCTTCGATATTCTCAAGATTTTTTCACCCTTTTGCTTCACTGTAACGCTTGTGCTACGGACCACTTTCTCTACCAATATTTTAAATATTCTCAACGGGCAGAGTCTTTCACTTCACTATTCCGTTTACCATACAGGTTGATAGGGTATACCCAGAATTTTTAGAGCCTTTTTAGTTTGTGATATTTTATTTTTATTTCCATTTTTTAGATTGGCCAATCTTATGGCTAGATTTATAGTTCTGCGGCCAAAGGGGTGCGTTAGCTACGCATGCTTTTTTTCCCCCGCACCTTTTAAATACCGCTGGTATTTAGAGTTCACAGAAGGGCTGCATTAGGCTCCAAAAAAGGGAGCGTAGAGCATATTTACCGCCACTGCAACTCTCAATACCAGCGGTGCTTACGGACGCGGCCAGCTTCAAAAACGTGCTCGTGCACGATTCCCCCATAGGAAACAATGGGGCAGTTTGAGCTGAAAAAAACCTAACACCTGCAAAAAAGCAGCGTTCAGCTCCTAACGCAGCCCCATTGTTTCCTATGGGGAAACAGTTCCTAAGTCTGCACCTAACAATTCCGATCAGCCAATAGAATGCGAGCTCAATCTGATTGGCTGATCGGATCAGCCAATCGGATTGAACTTGATTCTGATTGGCTGATTCCATCAGCCAATCAGAATTTTCTTACCTTAATTCCGATTGGCTGATAGAATCCTATCAGCCAATCGGAATTCGAGGGACGCCATCTTGGATGACGTCCCTTAAAGGAACCGTCATTCGTCGGGAAGTCGTCGGTGAAGATGGATGTTCCGCGTCGGTGGGATGACCATGGATCCGGAAGAAAGAAGATTTAAGATGCCGCTTGATAGAAGACTTCAGCCCGATCATGGACCTCTTCAGCTCCCGCTTGGATGAAGACTTCAGCCCGATCATGGACCTCTTCAGCTCCCGCTTGGATGAAGACTTCAGTCGGATCATG
The DNA here is from genome assembly GCF_027579735.1 of Bombina bombina. Lineage (NCBI taxonomy): Eukaryota > Metazoa > Chordata > Amphibia > Anura > Bombinatoridae > Bombina > Bombina bombina. The sequence continues at coordinate 48,967 of NW_026513017.1, forward strand.
GACATCTTCAGCCCCCCGCTTGGGCTTGGATCAAGACATCGGAGGAGCTCTTCTGGATCGATCGGTGAACCCGGCGTGGTGAAGACAAGGTAGGGAGATCTTCAGGGGCTTAGTGTTAGGTTTATTTAAGGGGGGTTTGGGTTAGATTAGGGGTATGTGGGTGGTGGGTTGTAATGTTGGGGGGGGGTATTGTATGTTTTTTTTTACAGGCAAAACAGCTGAATTCTTTGGGGCATGCCCCGCAAAGGGCCCTTTTCAGGGCTGGTAAGGTAAAAGAGCTTTTCTATTTTAATTTTAGAATAGGGTAGGGCATTTTTTTATTTTGGGGGTCTTTGTTATTTTATTAGGGGGCTTAGAGTAGGTGTAATTAGTTTAAAATTGCTGTAATATTTTTCTAATGTTTGTAAATATTTTTTTATTTTTTGTAACTTAGTTCTTTTTTATTGTTGTACTTTAGTTAGTTTATTTAATTGTATTTATTTGTAGGTATTGTATTTAATTAATTTATTGATAGTGTAGTGTTAGGTTTAATTGTAGATAATTGTAGGTATTTTATTTAATTAATTTATTGATAGTGTAGTGTTAGGTTTAATTGTAACTTAGGTTAGGATTTATTTTACAGGTATTTTTGTAATTATTTTAACTAGGTAGCTATTAAATAGTTATTAACTATTTAATAGCTATTGTACCTGGTTAAAAATAAATACAAAGTTGCCTGTAAAATAAATATTAATCCTAAAATAGCTACAATATAATTATTATTTATATTGTAGCTATATTAGGGTTTATTTTACAGGTAAGTATTTAGCTTTAAATAGGAATAATTTATTTAATAAGAGTTAATTTATTTTGTTAGATAAAAATTATATTTAACTTAGGGGGGGGTTAGGGTTAGGGTTAGAATTAGCTTTAGGGGTTAAAAAATTTATTAGAGTAGCGGTGAGCTCCGGTCGGCAGATTAGGGGTTAATGCTTGAAGTTAGGTGTCGGCGATGTAAGGGAGGGCAGATTAGGGGTTAATACTATTTATTATAGGGTTATTGAGGTGGGAGTGAGGCGGATTAGGGGTTAATACATTTATTATAGTAGCTTTGCGGTCCGATCGGCAGATTAGGGGTTAATAAGTGTAGGTAGGTGGCGGCGACGTTGGGGGCGGCATATTAGGGGTTAATAAATATTATGTAGGGGTCGGCAGTATTAGGGGCAGCAGATTAGGGGTACATAGGGATAACGTAGGTGGCGGCGGTGTACGGAGCGGCAGATTAGGGGTTAAAAAATTTTAATAGAGTGGCGGCGATGTGGGGGGCCTCGGTTTAGGGGTACATAGGTAGTTTATGGGTGTTAGTGTACTTTAGAGCACAGTAGTTAAGAGCTTTATAAACCGGCGTTAGCCCAGAAAGCTCTTAACTACTGACTTTTTTCTGCGGCTGGAGTTTTGTCGTTAGATTTCTAACGCTCACTTCAGCCAAGCCTCTAAATACCGGCGTTAGAAAGATCCCATTGAAAAGATAGGATACGCAAATGGCGTAGGGGGATCTGCGGTATGGAAAAGTCGCGGCTGCAAAGTGAGCGTTCCTGACTGACTCCAAATACCAGCGGTAGCCCAAAACCAGCGTTAGAAGCCTCTAACGCTGGTTTTCACGGCTACCGCCAAACTCTAAATCTAGCTGTTTGAGATATACCATTTTCTGTTTTATCTTTGTATTTTCCACATATTAAACTGTTTTTATATATCTCAATACAGAGCTATCATTATTATCTTACACTTAGCTCTCCACACATATTTATGTTTTAAATTTATGTAGGAATTGCTTTGTAGCGCTCCCCTTTTTCCATTTGTTTGCACACCTTTTCCATGTATATGTAGAGGGACATATATCTTCTAAAGGACAGCACATTCCTTCACTAGTTTTGGTGCAAATTATATTTCACCACTGTTACTTTTGCTCAGAATTACCTGTTTGAGCCAAGAGGCTATAGCTACCATAGTAGCCTTTTGCCCTTTACGAGTTCCAGAGTAATGACCAATCAAGCTGGAAGATTGTCTGAATTCCCTAGTAGCTTGAAGATCAAACTTCAATGTGCTGACTACATCAAGATTATGTAAAAGCCATTTCTTAGAATTAATAGAATCTGGACACAAAGAAAGAACAACAATCTCCTGATTAATATTTTCAGAAGAAACAACTTCCTTAGTAAGAAAGTCATATTAGTGTGAAGTAAAGCTTTGTCATGTAAATCTCCATTTTTAGTTTTTCACAAAGACAAAGCTGTACTTTGCACTAATATGATTTTCTTACTAAGGAAGTTGTTTTTTTGGAAAATATTAATCAGGAGATTGTTATTCTTTCTTTGTGTCCAGATCCTATTAATTTTAAGACATGGCTTTTACAAAATCTTGATGTAAGTCAGCGCATTGAAATTTTGATCCTTTGGATCTCTTGATTTTGCACAATACATTGAAAGTTTGTGATTTAAATGAGAGGCCATCAGATCTTTGTCTGGTGAATCTAATTTGATCTCTAATTGATCGAAGATATCTTGATGGAAAGACCACTCTCCTGGATGGACCAATTGATGGCTGAGATAATCAGCTTCCCAGTTCTTCACACCTGATATGTGATTGTGAACTGCTAATCGGAAGCAATGATTCATCTCTGCTCAAGAAAGAAACTGAGACACTTCCTGCATAGCCAGTGGACTGCGGTTAACCCCTTGATGATTTATGTAGGTCACCGCTGTGATATTGTCCAATTGGAAATGGATAAAAGGAGATCAGAACTGAAGAGCCTGAAGAATCCTGCAGAGTTCCAGAATGTTGATTAGTAACCTTGCCTCTAAAGGGCACCTAACTAATTGCGTTCTTTGAGAATTCCAGACTGAAATACTGGCATCTGGCATCACAATAGCCCAGGATGGGCGAATGAAGTACTCCAAGGGTCAAAGAAGGACCGGGTATCAACCAAGTGAGAGATTGTCTGAAATATAAATTCATAGTAATCTGCAAATAATTTTTTGACTACTGATAGAGCATAGATAGTTGAATGGGTTGCAAGTGAAGGTGGGCAAAAGGAACAGCCGCAACCATAAGACTCGCGACCTCCATGCATTGAGCCACTGATGGAAATGAAGCATGTTGCAGGGACAAACATGCCTTCTGAAGTTTTATACTGCTAGTTTAAGCAGAAGACCTGTCTGAAGGAAGAGCTTTCTCAGGAGAGACTCTATTTTGTGGTCCATTGGATCGCTGAAAAAGGTGCTATCCTCCATAGGGATGGTAGTGTGTTTGGCAAGAGTGGAAATAGCCTTAGGTATGGTTTGCCATAATTCAATGTTCTGCTCTGGAACCAGATATATTCTCTTAAACCTGGAAGAAGGAGCAAATGGAATACCATTTTTTCCATTCTTTGGCTATAGTCAGAAACCAAATCTGGAACCTGAAATATCTTTGGAAACTTAGGAGGAGCTTTGAAAACAACATTTTACTGATTTATCATTGCTTGTGCAATGCCGCCCCCTCAAGATTCGCGGCCAATAGGCTGCTAGCAGGGGGTGTCAATCAACCCGATCGTATTCGATCGGGTTGATTTCTCTCCGCGGCCTCAGAGCAGGCGGACAAGTTATGGAGCAGCTGTCTTTAGACCGCTGCTTCATAACTTCTGTTTCTGAAACAAGGGGCATCAAACTCCATACGGAGCTTGATAAATCGGCCCCTAAATCTGAAAGCATTGTCAAATTCAAGGTCAGGAACAGGGTCCTGTGCAACAGAAGACTCTTCTCTATCTGAACTGGATTATTTTGAGTCCTCAAAGTCAGTGCTCTGAAGCAGGGCAGGAATTTGCAGTTGAGGGGAAGGAGATTGCATATTCACATCAAGAGAGTGAGAAAAATCACCAGATTTGCATTTACGCCAAATATTCTGCCATAGCCTTATGTAAATTGCCTTTAAACTCAGGAGTAAAGTCAGTAGACTCTCCCTGAGCAATATATACAGGAACAGGATATAATTCCTTATGCGGATGTTTCAATGTGCCAGGTTAATCAACTTTTCAATAGTTGTGTACCTCAATTTATGCATGCAAAGTATGCGGCTGATTTGCATGCATAAATTGAGGTACACAACTATTGCAAAGTTGATTAATCTGGCACATTGAAACAGTTTTGCAAAACAGACACAAAAATGTACAGGGACTGGAATCAGTAAGACCCTCTTCCATAGTGTTTAACATAGTTTCAGTAGGGACAGATTAACTGAGTTCCATTATGTGCATATCCCCTTAACGACACACTTCGTACAGGGTACGTCATACACAAACTGGTCGTTAAAGACCAACAACGTACCCTGTACGTCGTTAGGGGTTTAAAGTGACTGGAAGCGATCCTGATCGCTTCCAGCCGCTTTCAAGGTATTGCCGTGATGCCTTGATATTGAGGCATCACTGCAATACCTTTTTTAACACACCAATGCAGATAGAGCCACTCTGTGGCCCTCTCTGCATCGGCCAGCGATGGTGTGATCGTTGGTGGGTGGGAGCAGCTACAGGGAGGCAGGTGGGCGGCCATCGCTGGGGGGGCTGGGAGCGCGCACAGGGGCGGAGGCGGGAGTGCGCATGGGGCCGGGAGCCCTACACTATGGAACAGTGTAAAGGGAAGGAGGGAGAGAGGAGGGGGGACATTTTTTATCTAAGGGATCTAGGAGGGTGTGGGGGTTGGATATTGAGGGGGGGAAGCTACACTACAGAAAAATAATAAATAAAATATATATTTTTTAATTTGTATGCAAACTGGGTACTGGCAGACAGCAGTAGTAAATGAATCATTATAAGATTGGACAAAGGTAATCAGGTAGGATTTGTATAGGCTGAACTTGATGTACTTCTGTCTTCTTTCAACCTCATCTACTATGTTACTTTATTATTATCATTATTATTATGTACCTCTCTAAAGTGTCTATATAAATGTGTCCAGATCTCCCCTTCATATACTACTTAGATGTTCCGTAATCTTATCTCTTAGTGGTCTAGACATTCCGCCCAAATTTTGCCTTCTACATGAACATTCTATCATGTAGATTATTCCCTTGTCTGTACATCTAACCATATCCTTAGTCTTACATTTTCGCCCTGTCTGTTCTGTTGAGAACTCTATTATTTAGTTTTAGAACTATGTTGACATACTTTACAAGTAAAAAAGGGAAAAAAGCTGCATAAAGTATTTCCTATCTTGTTCCCTCATATACTTTGGTTCTTAAATTCACTTGGAGCCAATATTGTTTTTACATTACTTGCTTTTTTATATGCCACTCTTGGATAGGGATTCACTCTGTCTCCTATAATAGAGTCTCCTTGTACTAAATGCCAATGTTTTAAAATCACTATTCTAATTTGTGATAAATGGAATGTCAGTTTCAATAATTGTACTATATTTATCTTTAAGAGCTTTTCTATATTCAGAGTACTTCTTTCCTTCTTCCTAGCTGTATCAATAGATTACAGAACTAATTTCTCTTTATATCCTCTTTCTGCAAATAACAGTTATAATATTTTCACTTGATCTTCATAGTCTATTAACTTAGAACAAGGCTCGACAAACCCAGGAGCCATGGAGTCACTGGCTCCTAGAATTTTACCCTGGCTCCTATCTTTTTGACTTATTCTCCATATATCAATATACAAATACTCCTCTTGATCCTAAAAGTATGTCTGGCTCCTGAATATTCTTCCTGACTCCTAAATTTTAAACAGATTTGTTGACTACAGACTTAAAACATTTTTTTCTGATCATCTAAGTATGTCCTAGAGGTATATTATTTTTTTATCTTGGCAACTATTTGCATGAATGTAGTTGTAGCATTTAAACTTTTAAAATGTATCTTTTGTATCTTTGTTAAGAGACCCTCCTCTGATACATAAATATCAAGATCTAGAAAGGTTGTAGATTTGCCCCATAGCTAAATTTTTCCTCCCATTTACCCATAAATAGGTTGGCATAGTTTGGGGCAAATCTAGTCCCCATAGCCGTACCTTTTTCCCAATATAATACTCATTATAGGAAGAAAAATAAATATGAGGGAAAATAAACAATATACCTTCTAAAAAGTCCTTTGGGGTCTGTAACATATCAGAATAATCAGAATTATTCAGGTAGTATTTAGCTGCTTCTATCCCCAAATCATGTAGTAGATTGGTATAAAGGGACACAACATCACAGGTAACTAAATACATTTCTACTTCCCGTTTTATACCCTTCAAAATTTGAATTACACTTGTCAAATCTTTTAAATAGGAAGGTAGGGACTTGACATATTTCTGCAGGAATCTATCAACATATTGCAATAAGTTTGCCATAATTGATTTAATCCGTGATATGATAGGTATTCCTGGGGGACATTTATGATTTTGGGAAGAAAATAAAATATGGGGATTCTTAAGAATTTATGGTTAAGAAAATGTAATTCTTTATTGTTTAGAATTCCTGCTTCTCTGGCCTTCTCCACAAGGGCTAGTAGTTTCTTTTGATGTTTCTGCAGGATTCTAATTTACTTTATTACATGTAAGATGGTCATCAAGAATTCTATTTGCTTCTTTTAAGTATTCTGTAGTATACATTATTACCACTCCTTGTATTAGTTAAAATGTTACACAACAATAAAGCCACCCTGCTGTTAAGAAGCGTAAGGTTATAAAGAAATACCAACTTATGAGATAATACCAAATTTGTAACACACACCTGAAGTAATCAGAAAAAAAGTGTTTACTATGTAAGGAACCAAACACCACATTCAAAACATCTTGATAAAGCCCTGAATAATGAGCAAAACGCGTAGATGACTCGTGGTGTTGGCAAATATAAATCTGTTGAATAACTGAATCTAATCACAACGCTGTGTGAAATAAACCTAAACTATAACCAACAAAGGGAAGTCTGTGTATAAGGCAAAATCCTACCACGGAAGCCAATAGGATCAGTGATTGGAGGTAAATTGACTGGGCAGTAAGAAATGCCTTGAGGAACACTTAATTTAGTGGTAAGTGTCAGGCTTTGATATACGGTCTGATCCGCCAGATTGATGGGAAGTCTATAGGCGAATATGCAAGAGAACTATTAATAACAAGGTACTGTACGTGGCTAAGACTTTTAGCAGATTCTCCCAAAGTGTTGGTTTGGATATTGATTCATATAAACTTATATAAAGTTACCATTTATAGAAGACTTTTAAAAGGTGGTTTATGAATGCTTCTATTACTAAAAAGGTGGTTTATGAACTTTTTAAGCTTTTAACAGATATTTAATTTTATTTAAACATTATTATATATTGAAGATATTGGGTTCTTTTAGACAGATTTTAAAGATTTTTTTTTAAGCTGCAGCCATAGTAAGGGAGACGTCCCTGTTTCTTAATTTTATTAAGGGTAATTAATAAATGTGAGTTTAATATTTGTTACTTAAACCAAGTGTGATTTTGTATAATTCTTATATTTACTATATTGGTAATGTTCCTACCTGGCTGTAGAAGTGCACTCTTATATGTTTTGAAGTTTTCCTATATAGTAACATATCAACTAAGTCTAAATATTTATTAAAAAATTAACATCTTGTATGCTGGAATTTGGCTTGAGTCTGCAGACAACAAGGCTAGCTCTAGGTATAATGTTAGTATAGGGTGCATTGTTTTGCAGTTGCTATCAGTTTTATCCCTTAACCCATTATGAAGTATATACAAGTCATGCAGTACTTTGGTTATCGTACCTGAACTCCAGGCATGTCTTCATATGGAATTGGAGCACGATGGTCTCCATTCCATTGACTGAGCATGCAAAGCTGCAGCGGTCACAGATGAAACCGAGCAAAAGGAATGATGTCCATGGAAGCCACCATCAAACCAATCACCTTGATACATTGAGCCACTGAAGGACGAATAGCAGACTGGAGAGAAAGGCAAGAAGCAAGAAGTTTGGATTTTCAGACGTCCGTCAGGAAAATCTTCATGGACAGGGAATGATTGTCCCTAGGAAACACTTGTCACTGGAACTAAAGAACTCTTTTCTAGATTCGCTTTCCACCCATTGGAACGTAGAAAAGACAACAACATCTCTGTATGAGATTTTGCTATTTGAAAAGATGTCGTCTAGAAAAGTGTCATGTTCTTAGGACTATGTGTATACCTTTAATTATTCCCTTTAAACTCCCATCATACCTTTCACCTCTTTCCAATTAATGTTTGAGTGTGTAGCATAGCTGCACGTTCTGAACAGGAATCGGCTTCAACTGTTTACTCCATAGAAACTAGTTGATCTTATCTTGCTTCACGGGACTAGCTGGCAGTACTTGAAGCCAGTATCTGGGATTATACTCCCCATCTCTGCTAAAGACTTTGGATTCATCTTTATAACAAGCTCAGTGTTTATTCTGACATCGGTAGCTACGTTCTCACTGAGGACACAAACTTACCTATAACCTCCAGAGCTGTTCCGGATTTTCAGTCAGTTTAATCTCTCTCTGGCATAACATCCTTACAAGCCCAAGTTTATTATTAAATCTAAGGAACGGACCTGCAAGTTTCATTCTCCTGACCGCTCATTACGGAATAAAACAGACTGCCTCTGATTCCTTGCTAGGAAGCTTCAGACTTGCAACGGAAGTTCTGCTCCGCAAACCGCTTATTGCGGTATACATCTCCATATCCAGCTAATCAAGTTACTGTCATTGTGAAGTTGTCATTGTCATAGTTTAACTTATCCAACGAACTTACTCATTTACGGGAGACACTTTCCCCGTACGGGCGGGTCCGCCCACTTCACTACATCAATCCTACATAGTCATTCATCCCATCCAAGTGAATCCGGGCAGGTATGCCCCCACTCAACGTCATCTGCAGTTGTTTGTCTAAGGTTGTCTCAAGGCTGTTTGTTACAGGACTCAGATCCTTGCTGCACATTAAAGAATTAATTTCTTCACCATACCTTACGCATTCTAAGCAATTTAAGAGGACTCCACTATATCTTATGACAGCTACGTTTGACAACTCTTTGTGTGACCCTGTTTTAGGAGATACCTTAAAACTCTTGTCAATTAAATACACTGTTACAGATTGTATCATAAGATCTCTCCTGTAACTAATAACAAGACAAAGCCTGTCAAGCTTTTAACACATCTTTTCCTACTTCCAAAAAAGGAATAGTTACACAATATCTGCAGTTGTGATCCTAAACATTTAAATCCACTGAATAGGTTTCTTCTTGCTTACAAAAATGCACCACAGCAATTCCCCACTACCAATTGAGCCCCCAGAACCTTTGTCAATATTCTGGGAGCTGTGGCAAGACCAAACGGAAGTGCATCAAACTGGAAATGCTTGTCCATAAAGGCAAACCTTAGAAACTGGTGATGATCCCTGTGAATGGGAACGTGTAAATACGCGTCCTTCAGGTCTATGGTCGTCATGAACTGACCTTCCTGAACCAATGGAAGAATGGAACAAATAGTTTCCATCTTTAAGGACGGAACCCTGAGGAATTTGTTGAGGCACTTTAAATCTAGGATGGGATGGAAACTTTCCTCCTTTTTGGGAACCACAAATAGATTTGAATAAAATCCTTGACCTTGATCCTCTAGTAGGACTGGAACAATAACTCCCAGGGAGGATAGGTCCTCTATGCAATTTAAGAAGGCCTCCCTCTTTACCTGGTTTGTGGATAGTCTTGGTTTGGTTCGGTTCGGATCGATTCAGATTTTTTCGAATTTCGGTTCGGATCGATTGAAAAAATTTTGAATCAATTCGTTTCGGATTCATTCAGATTTCAATAAATTCGGCTGGATTCAGTTCGATTCGGTTCAATTCGGTTCGGTTTGGAAATTTGGAATTTCGGTAAGTGTTAGGTGGGAAGTGCTGTGTATTAAACTAGTATTATGTACTGTATATTAGGTGTAACCCATAGCAGAGTGATATAACCTAATATACTGTACAATACTAGTGTAATCCATGGCCATCCGAATCTAGCAAATAAATCCGAACTAATTCGCAAATGTCTAGTCTTGACAGGAGAAATCTGCCCCTTGGAGGGCAAGACTTGAATCCTATTTTGTAACCCTGGAAAACTATGCCCACAGCCCACGGATCTGGGACATTGCGTATCCAAGCCTGCTGAAAAAAAGGAAAGCTTGCCCCCAACTTGATCCAAAATTGGATCGGGCGGCCCTTCATGCTGATTTAGAGTCAGTGAAAGGTTTCTTGTTTTGCTTCCCCTTATTCCAAGGCTGACTGGACCTCCAAGAGGTCTTAGCTTGTGCAAAACCAAACAAAACCCTCTTGTTGTAGGTCTTAGCTTGCTCTGGTTTGGAAAAAGAGGAGGAAGACTTCAGTCCTTTAAAGTTACGAAAGGAGCTAATATTAGAATTCTAATATGCTTTTGAAGTTACATCAGCTGACCAGGATTTTAACCACATAGCTCTGCAAGCTAGAACAGTAAAGCTAGACAGCTCCCAGTCTAATTACCTGCATGTTAGCATTGCAGATAAAGGTATTGGCCAGTTTAAGTGCTTTGATACTATCTTGGATCTCCTTTATCATAGTCTCCTCTGATATCAGATCAGACAAGGAGTCACACCAATAAGATGCTGCACCCGCAACCATAGCAATACTTGCCGCAGGTTGCCACTGTAATCCTTGATGGATGTACATCTTTTTAAAGTAAGCCTCTAGCTTCTTATCCATAGGATCCTTAAAGGAACAGCTATCCTCTATAGGAATGGTAGTTCTTTTAGCCATAGTAGAGATAGCTCCCTCTACCTTAGGCACAGTGCGCCATGAGTCACGAATGGAGTCAGCAACAGGAAACATCTTTTTAAAAACAGGGGAAGGGGAAAAAGGAACCCCTGGCTTTTCCCATTCCTGAGCTATAATTCCAGACATCTTGTCTGGAACAGGAAAAACATCCTCAGAAGAGGGAGAATCATTAACTCTGTTAAGTTTAGAAGACTTTTTAGGGTTGACAGCAACCGAAGCTTTAGAGTCATCCAAAGTAGCTAGAAACTCCTTCAGTAGCAACCGGAGACGTTTAAGCTTAAATTTGAAATTAACTTCTTCAGATTCTGAAGATTTTTTGGACTGAGTCACAAAGTCAGAGTTTCTAAAGGGATAGAGTATACGTTTTTGAATATTGTAAGGAGACGCTTTAATTATATCTTTCCATTTTGAAAGAAATATTTGGGCACTTGCATCAGATTGCACATCAACTAAGTCTAAGTGGTTTAGGAGATTTCCAATTTTTTAGGATTTGTTGTCTTACTAAAAAGATTGCTGTATTAATAATATTATGATTAATGCTATTAGGTATTTTATCAGAAAGAAAAATAACTTTAAAGATGTCAAACTCCAACCTGTGAGTCAGTCTACTGGACAACCAAAAAGCTACCTTCAGCCAGAAAGAGTTAACTTTCGGGCAGGACCAGAAATAATGGACGAGGTCAGCTCTAGAAAGGTGACATTTGGGACAATTAACACTTTCCGCGTTCCAACTTGCCAGGATTCGCAGAGTCAAATAGGCTTTGTGCAAGATTTTGAGATGAGACTCTCTCCAAATTATTGATGAGGAGGTGAGTGATGCCTTAGAAATATTTAAACTAATCGTATTATTATCTATATTTAAATACGAAAGATCTTGCCACTTATCTGCTAGCATTTGAATGTTCTCTTCTCCTTTTTTTAACAGAGTCTTATACCAAAATGAAATATGGTGGTTGCACTGCTTATAGATATTTATACATGAATATAAGGAGTGCCAATCCTCCCCCAAACTTCTATCTGTAGAAAAGAGACTCTGTAGATAGTGTCTGGCTTGTAAAAAGGCAAAAGAGTCACAATTCTCTAAGTCAAATTCTACTGTTAGGTGTTGATAGGATTTCAATGATCCAGACTCACAATTAATCAACTGACGCGGGGAGGTTAAACCTTTGTACTCCCATCTTAGGAAGACATTGGAGGAAATACCTTCTGGGAAATTGGGGTTGGCTCTAAAAGTTAGGAAACCTAGAATTTTTTTTTTATTAATCCCCAGTTGTTTCAAGTATATGTGCCAGGCCACTATTACATTATTTATACACATCAAGGCCCATAGTTATCAAGGTCTGTCGGACCTGATCTCGCCGTATTCTCGCCGCTCACCGTATTCAGCATTGCACCAGCAGCTCACAAGAGCTGCAGGTGAAACGCCGCCCCCTGCAGACTCGCGGTCAATAGGCCGCCAGCAGGGGGGTGTCAATCAACCCGATCGTACTCGATCGGGTTGATTTCCGGCGATGTCTGTCAGAGCAGGCGGACAGGTTATGGAGCAGCGGTCTTTGTGACCGCTGCTTCATAACTGCTGGTGCAGGCTCGCCAGAAACACGGGGCATCAAGCTCCATTTGGAGCTTGATACATATGCCCCCAAGTCTCTAACAAAAGCTGGACGCATTTTACTGTCCTAGTGTAGTTAGTTAATTAGAGAAAAAGGGCGAACTATGTTAGATTCTAAATCTCTTGGTATCAAGTGTTGAGAGTCAGTTAACCATTCTGCAGCAAATTTAACTATAGAGACCAAGTTGTAATATTTGATATTAGGTAGTGCAAGACCACCACATTTTTTTAGTTGGTGTAACATATCTCAGCCTAATATCACTGTCCCTTTAAGACTGCCTTCCCTGCTTCTGACAATCATGCTGGTTTGGGCAGTATTTACATTCAGCTTGCCTGCCTGATTAATCATTCATGCACCTGATTTCCTCAGCCTCTTTTTAAGTCTTCTCAGGCCTAATGTGCTTTGCATTAACTTTGAAGTTGTGACCCTGAACAGAGGTCTGTGACTGTTTCCTGCATGAATTTACCAACTTATTGAAGTTACAGCCTTTTCTATTTCCTATGCCTAACATCATCAAATCGCAAGTATCCAAATAATTCCATTTCTGTTTCCTGGACACTGCTACTTAACAAACTCTAAACTTTATTATAAATCAAGTATACTTTTTGTTATCATCACTCTCTAATTATAACAACAGCATCTTACTCAGAACTGTATAACTATTCTCTGCAACAAGTTGTCATAGCTGAAATATCCTTCTACAAATATGTTAACATATTCAGAACTCTGCATCTATGTGTTCAGTTAAAAGCTTTCATGTGATTCTCCAGTATATGCACAAACAGTAATTGATGCCTTTAAACTTGCAACTTGACTATCACCTGTGTTGCTCTGTTTAATTCTGACATACAGCTCTATATAATATTATGTACTGTAAACCTGCAACAAACCTTAGTCTGCATCTAAGTGTCAATCTTTTACCAGTTTACTCTGAAGCCTGGACATTCCACATTGCTATATTTTTCTCTCATTGAATCCTGCAGCTACTTCTATTAACTAACTATAAGTCACAGTGAAGTCAGAAAATATTGTATACAAATGTTGCACTCTCCATTTATTCTACAATAACTTCTAGCAACTATGAATCACAGAATATCATCTATCCACGTCCAGGATACTCTTCCCCGGGTCAGGGGTCGGTTTCTCCAAATCCCTACCACTGCCCCGAGGGTCTGTGTCCTGAGCGCATGTACACAGGATCATGACAGAGACAGAAAGTTAATGCCTAAAAAAGGGATCCACAGTGGTAGTGGATGCACCGACCCTCAAAGGAAAATAAAATATTACAACCTATCTCAGACCCAAGCTGTCCCCAAAAGAAAAACAGAAGATTTTCATACTTTTAAAAATTTAAAGACACAGTACTCCCATTCTAGAGTATCCTCTACTCATGTTCGTGGTTACCATTTTGGTGAAACTGATTCTGAATCTGACTATGAAAATGAAGAGGATGCATCCATAGATTCAGCAGAAAAATATCAGATCTTTAAAGATTTAAAGAGACAGAACCACTTTTCTAGAATTTCATCTACTCATGTTCGTGATTTCCATTTTGGTGAGACTGATTCTGAGTCTGACTATGTAATTGAAGAGGATGTATTCATAGATTCAGCAGAAAAAAATCAGATCTTTAAAGATTTAAAGAGACAGGACTACTGTTCCAGAATACCATTTACTCCTCCTGTTTGTGATTCCCATCCTGGTGATACTGACTCTGAGTCTGAATATGTCAATGAGGAGGATGACTTCACAGATCCAGCTGAACTGGCATTAGACTGGTATGAGCGCAACTTTAATTCACCACAAACTCAGACTAAACCTCAACCTATTGGCTATAATGACATCCTTGGTAGCTATATTTACAATATAGATGATACAGACAGCTCCCATCATGAAACCTCTCATGAAAATACTGATCTTCCTATTTCTGATATTCCCATGGATTCGTTAGATTGGACAGATTCAGAGCAGGAAGAAAAGACATCCAGTTTACAGACTGCAGTTTGGTGAAAAGGTTCCCTCAACTACTATGCTGATTTATTACATCAGAATTATGCATCCAGTGATGAAGAGGATTTCTGTTCTCAACCTGATATAAGGTACTACAGGCCACAGTGGCACCACCCTAAGAAACCTCATATAGGGAAGAAATATCAGTTATCTAAGCTCTCAAAAAATAAAAAGAAGAAAAAGAAAATCTCCCTACCTACAGAAAATCCGAAGTGTAAAGAGGAAACTCAGCCTGAATCTCCTGTTTCAGTTTCTGTTGTGCCAGATCCTCTTTTGCCTCATGATACTGTCAACACCAAGTTGGATGTTGTCTCTAGTCACCATCAGTCTGTTTTTAAAGCATCTAATGGTATCTCTTCTCAGACTCTTCAACTACAAACACTGTGTCCAACTACTGATTTCTTACATCCCTCTCATGCTGCCTCAATGTCACTAAAACCTGTGCTAGAAGCAAAAGATAATTTTGATCCAGATATACAACCTTTCAGTTTACCAGAGATAGTCCCTGGAGAATTTAGCTCTGATATTCAAACTCAAATAAGTATGCCTGCTGAACCCCAGACAACTTCTCAGTCAGAATCTTGTGTCACAATTCCTCTACTCTACCTGAGAGTGGAATATTTCAGTACACTTCACCTTCTCAAAATTCTTCTGTTACTGCATCTAAGAAATTGTTTTCCTTTGGAGATACTTCGCATCAACCTACATTTTCTACTACATCCGTTTCCTGTACAGGAATTCCTGATACTGAACCCTGTGTGGACAACGTTGAACCTAGTTTGCAAGTGGACGTTCTTGACCCTGAAATTTGTACAAAAGTTCTTCAAGAAGATTCCCCAGTGGCCATTCCTGTCCCTGTTTTCCATGATGATACTACTAATCCTGGCATCAAGGTGGACTCTCCTGTTTTTGACCCTGGTATGGGTATTCCTTTGTATAACTCAGAAATGGGTGTAATAATACTTGATCCTGAAGATAGCCATGTCCTCTGCTCAGAAGCTAGTATGGTTCTTGGCTCTAAAGTGGGTCTTGTAAATTCCTCGTTTATGAACCCTGAAGAAAGCCTTGCCCTCTGCTCAGAAGAGAGTATAGTTCCTGGCCCTAAAGTGGGTTCTTTTTATTTTTCTATAGTTGAACCTTGCCCTGGCATGGGCATTCCTTCACCCGATCCTACTGAGGATATTCCTGAACCTTGCCCTGGTGAGGGCATTCCTTCACCTGATCCTACTGAGGATATTCCTGAACCTTGCCCAGATGTGGGTATTCCTGAACCTTGCCCTGGTGTGGGCATTCATATACCTGTTCCTAGTGAGGACACTCTTGATTCTGAATCCAGTAAGGAGACATTTCATATTGAATCAGAAGATGGCAAGAACTGGACAAATCTTGTACTTCTGAACCTTGCCCTGGTATGGGCATTCCTTTACCTGATCCTACTGAGGATATTCCTGAACCTTGCCCAGATGTGGGTATTCCTGAACCTTGCCCTGGTGAGGGCATTCCTACACTTGATCCTATTGAGAATTTTCCTGTACCTTGCCCTGATGTGGGTATTCCTGAACCTTGCCCTGGTGTGGGCATTCATATACCTGTTCCTAGTGAGGACACTCTTGATTCCGAATCCAGTAAGGAGACATTTCATATTGAATCAGAAGATGGCAAGAACTGGACAAATCTTGCACTCTACACTCCTATCTCCTACTTCGAAGAAAGCCCTGCTATTGGGTTAGAAGTGGCTATAGCTTTTTCTTTTGGAGTATATCTAATCCTCAGACAAGAGGTTAATTCTATGGATACTCAAATCTCTGACACAAAGGTGGATAATATGCTTATCAATCCAGAATGCTGCATCTCTATTTCTGATGTTGAGGAAAGCCTATTCATATGTCTAGGACTGGGCGCCTTTTCATTGGCTGTGTACATGGTCATCTATTATGAAGAACATCCGCCTATCAACCCTCAGGATGATTCTTTGGTAGGAAGCTCATTGTATGTTACGTTCATGAATTCTCACGATGACTACAAGAAAGATGACTTCAAGTTTTGCTCTCATCATTTCCAAGATCTTTTGATACCTGAATTCCTTGGCCTTCGCTTTGTCATTTTACTTTTTCAAGAGATCTCCAACCCTCCTTTCTTGATTTCGGTTTGGACTCACTACCTCCATACATCTACTACCAGCTCTCCATATCATTTTTGGTCTCTCTCCATTTGGATTGCGTTGGGCGCCCAGAGGTCGCCTTTAAGGAGGGGGTTCTGTAACATATCTCAGCCTAATATCACTGTCCCTTTAAGACTGCCTTCCCTGCTTCTGACAATCATGCTGGTTTGGGCAGTATTTGCATTCAGCTTGCCTGCCTGATTAATCATTCATGCACCTGATTTCCTCAGCCTCTTTTTAAGTCTTCTCAGGCCTAATGTGCTTTGCATTAATTTTGAAGTTGTGATCCTGAACAGAGGTCTGTGACTGTTTCCTGCATGAATTTACCAACTTATTGAAGTTACAGCCTTTTCTATTTCCTATGCCTAAAATCATCAAATCGCAAGTATCCAAATAATTCCATTTCTGTTTCCTGGACACTGCTACTTAACAAACTCTGAACTTTATTATAAATCAAGTATACTTTTGGTTATCATCACTCTCTAATTATAACAACAGCATCTTACTCAGAACTGTATAACTATTCTCTGCAAAAAGTTGTCATAGCTGAAATATCCTTCTACAAATATGTTAACATATTCAGAACTCTGCATCTATGTGTTCAGTTAAAAGCTTTCATGTGATTCTCCAATATATGCACAAACAGTAATTGATGCCTTTAAACTTGCAACTTGACTATCACCTGTGTTGCTCTGTTTAATTCTGACATACAGCTCTATATAATATTATGTACTGTAAACCTGCAACAAATCTTAGTTTGCATCTAAGTGTCAATCTTTTACCAGTTTACTCTGAAGCCTGAACATTCCACATTGCTATATTTTTCTCTCATTGAATCCTGCTGCTACTCCTATTAACTAACTATAAGTCACAGTGAAGTCAGA
The DNA here is from genome assembly GCF_027579735.1 of Bombina bombina. Taxonomy (NCBI): domain Eukaryota; kingdom Metazoa; phylum Chordata; class Amphibia; order Anura; family Bombinatoridae; genus Bombina; species Bombina bombina. The sequence continues at coordinate 66,417 of NW_026513017.1, forward strand.
ATATATTGTATACAAATGTTGCACTCTCTATTTATTCTACAATAACTTCTAGCAACTATGAATCACAGAATATCATCTATCCATGTCCAGGATACTCTTCCCCGGGTCAGGGGTCGGTTTCTCCAAATCCCTACCACTGCCCCAAGGGTCTGTGTCATGACAGTTGGTAAAGTTTTTTTACAGCTAATCTTGTTTTTTTCTTTTTACCCCAAAGAAAAATCCTCAATGCAGAATTAATATTCTGAAGGTCACTGTGTAATAGGAAGATGGGAAGGTGTTGTAGTTTGTACAATAATTTAGGAAACGCTATCATTTTAAATAGACTAATCTTACCCAAAAGTGAAAGCATACGGTTACACCAATTCTGAGCAAGGGTAACTGTAAGGATATGTTTAGTTGTTTTTAGAGAACACTACAATTACAGCCCCTGCTTTATGCAGGACCACTCAGTCTCACACCTTACCTCGGATTCCCACAGATTTAACTTAAGGGAACCCTGATATGCTCATTGATCTGAGGGTCACTACAGCAGGGTTGCTGAGTGAAACCGGAACCTTCACGCAACAATAAATGTTTAAAGCAGAAAAGAGAGTAAGTCTTATAGGATTGACTGCAGCAGTAGTGAAAGAGTTAATTAGTGCAGGTGCCTTAATTCAAACAGAGTTGCAATGGAAATAGTTTATGCAGCAGGCTTTAACAAACACACTGAAATTAACACAGTACTTTGATAAGTGAATAAATCAACCTCTGGTCATTTTGTAAACCATACTTTGATAATGAATATTAATACTTTGCAGAGTTGTTCAATCAGAGTAATATAAGCTGTGGTAAACTTGAGGAAACTGATATAGTTTAAGTTAGAGCAAACAGTTCATTTCAAGCACAATAGAGGTTAATTGCGTAAAGTTTGAATTATGCTTATGCAATCCGATAATGAATAATGGTACTTTGTAATAATCTTTGTCACAGTTATTTGTTTGTAATATGGTAAATAGCAGTAAAAAGGTTTAGTGCATATTTGATATCTGAAGCGAATATGGAAATCCAGCAAATGAGCGTTCCACAATATATGGCAAGTGAAGGAAAAATGAGGTTGCAACAATACACACAGTTCATAGAATGCAATATATATAGACTAGCGATACAGTTACCACACAGCAACAAGTCCTAGGAGTATCGCAGTAAGCCTGGCAGAGATCCGCGGCGGGAGAATCAGGAGCGTGACGTCACACGCTGCAGGGGAACAACCTCACTACAGGAGAGAGACTGAGAAATCTCTTAGTGAACAAACGGAGTAAATCTTCAAGCACAAAAGAGAATCTGCAAGTTGATTCAAATAGGCAGATACTCCTGGGGAGCAATAAGTTGAGAATACAAAGTAGTATAAACGGCTAGGTCTCTTCTGAAGCAGCTTCACACTGAGCAACAAATTACCAAGCAATGAGTTCTGTTGGGAGGAGCCTTAAATAGTGGTAGTGAGTTGACATCCTTAAAGGCACAGTAGGAAAAGAGATAAATCCCTGACAGGACACCCCCCCCAAGGAGCCGCTCCGCGGATCAAGGACCAGGACGATCAGGATGTCTACGATGAAACAAAGAGACAAGACGTGGTGCAGAGACATTATTGGAAGGCTCCCAAGAGTCCTCCTCAGGACCAAATCCCTTCCAACTGACAAGATACTGAAGTTGATTACGATGGTAACGAGAGTCTATGATAGACTCAATCTCATATTCCATGCCATCAATGACTGTAGGATCCACCGTCTCATTTTGAGTTGAATCTCTGATTGCACTGTAAGGTTTCAAAAGAGAAACGTGGAATGTGGGATGTATCTTCATGGAATCTGGTAGTTTAAGTGTTACAGCATTAACATTGATGATCTTTTGTATCGGATAAGGCCCTAAATATAGGGAAGCCAGTTTTTTAGATGGAACTTGTAAGCGTAAATGTTTAGTGCTTAACCAAACTTTGTCACCAATCTTGTAATCTGGAGGCTTGGATCTACGTAGGTCGTAGTGATGTTTCTGAACAGCCTGGGCTTCTAGTAAAACTTGTTTCAATGTTGAGAAATTGGTAGCAATGGTATTAACAAGATCATTAACTATAGGCATGTCGGAATTGTTGATCTGATTTGGGTAGTATGAGGGATGAAATCCATAATTGATGTAAAATGGTGTCATTTTAGTTGATGAATTTACGGCATTATTATGAGCAAATTCAGCAGTAGCAAGTAGAGAATGCCAGTTATCTTGTTTTTGAGTGCAGTAGCAACGAAGGTACTGCTCTAATGTTTGATTTGTTCTTTCTGTTTGACCATTCGTTTGTGGATGATAAGCGGTACTCAAACGTTTAGTAATGTTAAGAGAGGAACACAATTGATTCCAAAACCTCGAGGTGAATTGCGTACCTCTATCTGTGGTGATTGTTTCAGGTAAACCATGTAGTTTTACAATGTGATTCAAAAATAGTGAAGCAGTTTCTGAAGACGTAGGCAATCCTCTATGTGGAAGGAAATGAGCCATTTTAGAGAATAAGTCCACTACTACCAATATGGTATTATAATTAGCTGACGAGGGCAGATCAACAACAAAATCCATAGCAATCGCTGCCCAGGGTCTGTCTGGTACTGGTAAAGAGAGAAGGTAACCATATGGACTCTTATGCTGATGTTTCTTAGTTGTACATACCATACAGGAATCAATATATTGTTTAATAGTATCATTCATCTTTGGCCACCAGTAATTCCTTTTAATCAAATGAGCAGTTCTATGAACTCCAGGATGACCAGCCAATAAAGAGTCGTGAGCAGAGGTAAGTATCACATTCCTGAGAGAAGGAGGTATATACAATAAAGTGCCATGATAGTATAAGTTGTCGGAATGTTTTAGTACATCCAAATGACCCAAAGATGAATCATCCTTCAGATGTTCTTGTAAGATGGTTTTAAACTCAGTTGTTAAACAAATAATTCTATCCGGAGGTATGATAGATGAAGGAGAAACCACATCAGTAGGACGAGGGTCTTTTCTAGAAAGAGCATCAGCTTTCATATTTTTTGAACCTGGTCTATAAGTAATGACGTAGTCAAAATGAGAGAAGAACAAACTCCATCGAACCTGAGGAGCAGTGAGGGTCTTGTTTGATTTTAAATATTCTAAATTACGGTGATCGGTATAGATGGTGATTGGATATGTTGCACCCTCTAGGAGGTGTCACCAGAACTCCAAAGCTGATTTGATTGCGAGAAGTTCCTTATCACCGATTCCATAGTTAATCTCTGCTGAACTCATAGTTCTAGAATAGTAGGAGACTGGATGTAAAGGTTCTTTTTCAGAACGTCTTTGAGATAAAACAGCCCCCACAGCAAACTCAGAAGCATCGACTTCTAGCGTAAATTGACATGTGGGATCTGGAAACTGTAAAATAGGGGCTGAAACAAATTTAGTTTTTAGAGTATTGAAGGAATGATCAGCATCTTGATTCCATACAAACTTAACTTGTTTACGTGTTAACGTAGTGAGAGGTCTAACAATAAGTGAAAAGTCTTTAATGAACTTTCTATAAAAGTTCGCAAAGCCAAGGAATCTTTGAATATCTTTTTTATTACGAGGAATAGGCCAATTAGTGATAGCTTCTACTTTGCTTGACTCCATTGAAATTCCAGCTGGTGAGATGCAATAACCAAGGAATGATATGGTGTTTGTATTAAAAATACACTTTTCAAGCTTTGCATAAAGACGGTGTGCCCTTAAACGTGCCAACACTTGTTTGACATGTAAAATGTGATCCTGTAGAGAATTTGAGTAAACCAAGATGTCATCCAAGTATACGACAATACAGATATCTAACAAATCATGAAAGACATCATTTATAAAACATTGAAAAGTCGCTGGGGCATTGCACAACCCAAAGGGCATTACAGTGTATTCATATAAACCGTATCTAGTACGAAATGCAGTTAACCATTCATCCCCTGCCCTCATCCTAATCAGATTGTAAGCACCTCTGAGGTCAAGTTTAGTAAAAACTGTGGCACCTTGTAAACGTTCAATAAGTTCAGGTATGAGGGGCAGGGGGTATCTGTTCTTTTTTGTGCATTTGTTCAACTGCCTATAATCAATGATGGGTCTAAGACTGCCATCCTTGTTTTTTTACAAAGAACATTGCTGCAGCTGCAGAGGATGTGGAAGGTCTAATAAAGCCTTTTTTCAAGTTATCATCTAAATATTCTTTTAAATGATTTAATTCTGGCTGTGACAATGGATATATATGTCCATATGGTATGGAGCTTCCAGGTATAAGATCAATAGGACAATCATAGTCTCTGTGTGGAGGTAAAGACTCAGCCTCCTTTTTATCAAAAACATCAGCAAATTCACTATAACATTCTGGTAACTTATGTTCAGTGATATGACAAAGTGTGTGTACCCCAAAACAGGATTGTTTACAGTGGTTTGAATCAAAAACTACTGATGCTGTGGACCACGATATAGTGGGATTATGCTTTATTAACCAATTCAGTCCAAGGATTAATGGATAGACAGAAGATGGAAGAACATCAAAACAAATAAGCTCTGTGTGTCCTGAAGGGGTAACAACTTTGAGTGGGATAGTGTGGTGAGTTATGGGACCAGAGCTAAAGAATGAACCGTCAACCAGACGAATAGCTAAAGCAACACTCTTCTTTATTAGTGGGATGTGATTATTAACAACAAAAGTGTTATCAGCAAAATTCCCAGAAGCCCCAGAGTCAATTATGGCCTGAACATTTATCTTCTGATGGGACCACTGTAGGGAGACATAAATAGATAGATGAGATTTTATGCTGTCAACCAAATTAACAGTATGGTCATTGGACGAAGTCTTACCCTTCTTTTGTCGAATCAGAGAGGGACAGTCCCTAACAGCATGGTTCTTTTCAGCACAGTATAGACATAGGTTTAGTAGCTTACGCCTAGCTTTCTCCTCAGGTCTCAAGGGTCCCCTAATAACTGCAACATCCATGGGTTCTTCTATGGGTCTAGTGAATGCTGTGGAAGGTGTTGAGTGATGATAGTTGGGGTTTCTTCTGGGGGTAGTCTCTGAATGGGATCTCTCTGACTTCCTTTCCCTAAGCCGACAATCTATGCCAATAGAGAGAGTCATCAATTCATCCAAGTCCTCTGGAATCACACCCCTTGCCAATTCATCCTTAACTGCATCATTGAGTCCCAAACGGAACTGATTGCGTAGAGCAGGAATATTCCACAGGGTGTCAGGAGCCCATCTTTTAAATTCAGTAATGTAGTCTTCTACCATTCTTTTGCCCTGTCTTAGAGACCTAATGGCAGTTTCAGCAGTATTTTTTCTATTGTGATCTTCATATAAAAGAGACATTGCAGAAAAAAATCTTCTAGTGAATTTAGGATAGGATCATTTTTTTCATAGAAAGCATTGGCCCAAGACCTGGCCTCACCTCTGAGAAATGAAATTACAGTTAGAACTCTAATCCTGTCAGTTGGGTATGACTTAGGTTTCAAAGTAAAAAGCAGAGTGCAGGAATTCCTGAAATCCCTAAACATAGCTCTGTCCCCAGAAAACTTTTCCGGTGGACTAACAATGGGTTCTGGACATGACTCAACATTAGTAGTTTTGTTTGCAAGATGATCATTAATAAATTTTATTATACTCTGATTCTCTAGTTGTATATCCCTTAAGCCTTGAATCATGTGATCCATACTCTGAGCTAAAGAACCAACTCTCCTGGACAGTTCACTTACATCCATGATTTTAGCTGTTAGTAGTATTCCTTTTTTAAGGCTTGGTAATATGTAAGGATATGTTTAGTTGTTTTTAGAGAACACTACAATTACAGCCCCTGCTTTATGCAGGACCACTCAGTCTCACACCTTACCTCGGATTCCCACAGATTTAACTTAAGGGAACCCTGATATGCTCATTGATCTGAGGGTCACTACAGCAGGGTTGCTGAGTGAAACCGGAACCTTCACGCAACAATAAATGCTTAAAGCAGAAAAGAGAGTAAGTCTTATAGGATTGACTGCAGCAGTAGTGAAAGAGTTAATTAGTGCAGGTGCCTTAATTCAAACAGAGTTGCAATGGAAATAGTTTATGCAGCAGGCTTTAACAAACACACTAAAATTAACACAGTACTTTGATAAGTGAATAAATCAACCTCTGGTCATTTTGTAAACCATACTTTGATAATGAATATTAATACTTTGCAGAGTTGTTCAATCAGAGTAATATAAGCTGTGGTAAACTTGAGGAAACTGATAAAGTTTAAGTTAGAGCAAACAGTTCATTTCAAGCACAATAGAGGTTAATTGCGTAAAGTTTGAATTATGCTTATGCAATCCGATAATGAATAATGGTACTTTGTAATAATCTTTGTCACAGTTATTTGTTTGTAATATGGTAAATAGCAGTAAAAAGGTTTAGTGCATATTTGATATCTGAAGCGAATATTGAAATCCAGCAAATGAGCGTTCCACAATATATGGCAAGTGAAGGAAAAATGAGGTTGCAACAATACACACAGTTCATAGAATGCAATATATATAGACTAGAAATATTGTAGATGATATTAGCACATAGCGATACAGTTACCACACAGCAACAAGTCCTAGGAGTATCGCAGTAAGCCTGGCAGAGATCCGCGGCGGGAGAATCAGGAGCGTGACGTCACACGCTGCAGGGGAACAACCTCACTACAGGAGAGAGACTGAGAAATCTCTTAGTGAACAAACGGAGTAAATCTTCAAGCACAAAAGAGAATCTGCAAGTTGATTCAAATAGGCAGATACTCCTGGGGAGCAATAAGTTGAGAATACAAAGTAGTATAAACGGCTAGGTCTCTTCTGAAGCAGCTTCACACTGAGCAACAAATTACCAAGCAATGAGTTCTGTTGGGAGGAGCCTTAAATAGTGGTAGTGAGTTGACATCCTTAAAGGCACAGTAGGAAAAGAGATAAATCCCTGACAGTAACAATCTTTTGGATAGTTTCTGATATGTTTAGCCTATACCAATCTCTTGGAAATTTACTAAAATTGATGCCTAAGTAGGAAAGACATTTCTCTGTCTCCTGAAATAGTGGTGTGCTAAAAGAATGGATATTTCTAAATATCCAGAGAATTTGAGATTGTTGTATATTTATTTTATACCCAGAGAAGGAACTAAACAAGTTTATAATTTGCAAGAGATTGGGGATATTCTTCTATGTGTTACTTAGATAGATTAAGAGGTCATCAGCAAGTGCAATCTTTAAATTAGTGTTGGCTAACTGAATCCCTTCAAGCTTTTGTCTAAGAAAAATGGCAAGGGGTTCTATTGCAATATTGAACAGAAGGGGAGAAAGTGGACATCCCTGCCTTGTGCCTCTGAAGAGCTTTACGTCTCTGGAAATAAAACCGTTAGCTAATATAGTGGAAGTGGGATGATTGTAGATGTTTTGGATTTAAGTAAGGAAATTGCCCTGAAATCCAAAATTAACTAATGAAGTAAACAAATGGTCCCAATCTACCCGGTCAAACGCTTTTTCAGCGCCTAGCGCAAGAATGGCGGTGTCTGACTGTGGGGTAAATTTTTTTTTTTTATCTTTAGCTTTAGCCCAGAAATAATCCTAAATTAAGAAGGTCTTGTGAATATTTAAGGAAGAATTACGCCCCAGCATGAAACCCATTTGATTGGGATGAATAAGATTGGGTAACACTAGGAGCCTCTTTGCAAGGATACTAGCCAAGATCTTGTAGTCTTAGTTTAACAGTGATATTGGTGGATAGGCACTTAGTCGAAGGATCTTTATGTTTTTTCAAAATTAGTGAGGTAAGCGCTCTCTTAAAATAATGGGATGGTGTATTTCCCTGAGAATAGTAATCATTAAATAAATGAAGTAAAGTATGAACAATCTCGGGGGCTAAAGTTTTATAGAATTCATTCAGTATTTGGTCTGGGCCTGCTTCTTTATTTGAAGATAGAGCCTTAATAGCCGTCAGTATCTCAGAATCTGTAATGGGTTCGTTAAGATCTAGACATTCCTGCGAAGTTATTTGAGGAGTGCAGATTTGATGCCAAAAGTGCGCTTTGTTTAGAGTATCAACTCTATCCTTATTGTATACTTTCTGGTAATATTTATAAAATTTGTTGGATATGTCTTGAGTCTCAAAAAAATACACCGCACCAATCATGATAAAATCTATGCGATTGGATTTCTTATATGCTTTGGCCATATTAGCAAGATTCTTGCCAGATCTATTTCCAAACTTAAAGAAAAAGCTCTGTCTCCTTAACTCTTCCCTACAGGACATTTGAATTAAAAATAGATCCCTTTCTTTATGAGCTGACCTATATTTAAGCCAATTACTCATAGCAGGAGAGGTTAAATAGGCATTGTATGCATTCACAACTTGATTGGATAGCTGGTTCTTCCTAGCTAGAACTTCTTCTTAAATTTAATCATAAATGCTTTAATTTCACCTTTTAATACCACCTTGGCGGCTTCCCCCCCAAAAAAATCAGGTTTATTAGTATAACTTTGATTGTTTACGGAGTACTCTCACCATTTATTTTTCAGCCAGCAAATAAATTTCTCATTATTTCTCATAAATTTAGGGGGGAAAAAATTGTTAGTTAGCTGTTTTTTTATCGGCTGCTTTGCCTATGGAAAGGGTAACTGGGGCATGATCCAAGATAATTAAGTCTTCAATATCAGCTATCAATTCCATGAAAATCATTTTCTCCGAGACAAGAAACATGTCTAAATGGGAAAACCCTTTATATGTGCGAGATTCACAGGTATATGCTTTAGTATCAGGGTGAAGGTTCCACCATATATCTTTGATTTTAAGGGTATCTCTAAAAGACTTAAAGGGACACTGAACCCAATTTTTTTCTTTCATGATTCAGATAGAGCATGCAATTTTAAGCAATTTTCTAATTTACTCCTAGTATCAATTTTTCTTTGTTCTCTTGCTATCTTTATTTGAAAAAGAAGGCATCTAAGCTAAGGAGCCAGCAAATTGTTTGTTCAGAACCATGGACATCACTTGTATATTGGTGCTGTCCAATCAGCAAGGACAACCCAGTTTGTTCACCAAAAATGGGCCGGCATCTAAACTTACATTCTTGCTTTTCAAATAAACATACCAAGAGAATGAAGAAAATTTGATAATAGGAGTAAATTAGAAAGTTGTTTAAAATTGCATGCTCTATCTGAATCACAAAAGAAAAAATTGGGTTCAGTGTCCCTTTAAGAAGTAAAGTTTATTTCTTATATTTGTGAGATCCATTGAGACAGATTTTGCTCCTATATATCAGAATTTTTGTGACCAAATTCAGGTCACCAGCAACAATTAAGTTATGGTCTATGAATCTTAATAGCTTAATTTTCATTAGGTTCCAAAAATCTGGATCGTAGTTGTTAGAACCATATATATTACAGAATACATAGGAAATACCTGATATACTTAATTGTACAATAACAAATCTGCCATTACTGTCTCTGTTGACATGAATCAATTCATAGGACAGATTTTTGCTTAGGAGAATTACAACCCCTCGCTTCCTGCCAATACTGTCAGCTGCAATGACCTTGCCTATCCAGTTACATTTAAATTTATTGACTTCAGCTGATTTTAGCTTGGTTTCCTGTAAAAAGGCAATATTGTTTTTTAATTCTCTAAGATGTTTAATGATAGCTTTTCTTTTCATAAGGGAAGAAATACCCCCAACATTCCAAGAAGTCATGTTAAAACCATGCATTAAAATATTAGAAGGGAAATATTAACATCAAAATTAACATCATAGCGAGTACGTTGGGGAGAAGAGGATAACAGGGGGAAAAAGAGGAGAGAAGAGGAAAAAAAAAACCCTCACATAAGATCATTATAATTGTTTAGAGAAATCCTGGGCTTCTTTCATAAAAGAAAAAATCTTCCATCCCTCTTTTGTGTTCAATTTACATTTGGCTGGGTAGGTTATGAAGACTTGCATACCTTTTATCAATAAAATATGTACATAATGGTTGCAGTTCCTTTCTCTTACTTTGGATTTCAGCAGAAAAATCATGAAAAATGAGGATCTTTTTATTGTCTGTCACAGGCAGATCTCTTTTCTTTTTAAACTACCTCATAATCTTGATTTTGTCCTGAAAATTAAGCAATTTCACAATGACCGGTCTTGTGCCCTGTCTGGTGTCTCTTCTAGGCGTAATGGACCCAATCCTATGGGCCCTTTCAACTACTGGGGGGGGGGGGTGTCACCTGAAGGAAAGTCCTTCCTTTGTAGTGATTCAAAGTTGAGGAATTGGTCCTCAAGATCAGAAAAACGAGACTCTGCCTCTGAGAGCCTATTTGCGTACTGCCTTGCATCGCTCGAGAGGGAGGCCAGATCTTTCCTCACTTGCTCAAATTGAGGTAGCATTAACTCTGAGATTTTTTTAATAAAGTCATGTTGGTCTTCTTTATATAGAAATGAAGGGCCATCATCCGTATTATCTTGAGAAGGGTTTTGAGCCTGCTTAGCTTTTCTTTCCCTGTTCCTGGCAGCCATTGAAGGTGATTAAGATTTAGTGTTAGTAATAAATTTCTCCATAAGAGAGAGTGAGATGGGTGAAGAGTTAAATCTAACAAAGTGCAAAGAATATCCGGAATATCGTAGGATTAAAAGTGAACTAAGTGATGATGTTACAAAAAGTGATAATTAAGTAAATCTCAGGTAAAAAAAGGGAAAGAAAAAAAAGGAACAAGTGGGGTGAAAGTGAAGTGAAGGGAAAAACAAAAAAGGAAAAATCCAAGTTTACCTTGTGAGATTAATCGTGTATGCGGAAGAGGCTTAAAATAGATTAACCTAGGAAGACTTGAGCCAAGAGAAAGATGCGGTGAATTGCAATTGAGGTTAATAGAAACATGAAGAGAACTTTTTATAAAGTACGTATATGAGTTCTTTCCCCTTTTTTGAAAGCGGGGGTAGATAATCCCCCAGTGAGTTTAGTGAGTCTAACAGTGTCGGCTTTGGAGCTTGTACTCAATGATTGGATCGTCTGCCAAGAGGAAAGGATTTCTACAGGAGAGTCTTGTTTCTTCTTGCTAGTGGGTTATCAATTTCTATCACGGTAGGAGCCCTAGGCTGAGGTTGATTTAAACGGTGACAGTTTTTAGTTCCTTAGTCTTAAGGATATTTATTTTGTTTACGTGATAAAACATCTATTTTTGTGCTCTATCATTCTGTGGGAACAATTTATTTCAATTTTAAATTGGTCATATTTAGTGGGACCTGATGTCTTTAACTATGGACTCAGAACAGGATCAGTTAACTACTATGGATAAATGCTTACTATGTTTAGAGGCCCAAATTGTCCTGCCTATGCAATTATGTTCCTCATGCTTAGCTAAGACTTTAAAATTTAAAGATAAATTACTCCTTTCTGAGCCAATTGTCTCTATATCATATAACGGAAGTGCAAAAGTTACGTGAGCGGCTGAAAAAAATGAAACTGTGCCATTACAAGCGCGTTAATTACAAACGGCTCTTAAAAGTAAAAGGTCCTTTAGATCCCTTTCCTTCCATAACCTCTTTGCCATAGCCCATCTGCTCTATAAATAAAGGGAAAAGTAAAAATCCCTTAATAACCCTTCAACCAAGTCTTAAGTCTCTCACATATATGTTAATGACAAGAGGAATTAACCTCTTGACAGAAAAAGAGCAGGTAAAGCTGCAAGTGCCAGTAAAACTGCCCATAAAATGTACCCTTAACCAAATAAAGGATAACTATGTCCCCAAAAAAGATACACCTGAGTGTTAACCTCTAAAGCGCTGTCCTTTAGTACCTAGAAGGCAAAGGCACTTACCTGTGGATCCAGCTGCAGGGCAGATAACAGCTACTTAGGTGTGACAGGTACTTCACTCCCCGTCATGGAACTGTAGTAAAAGAAAGAACAGAGTAACCAACCCTGGCTTTCTGCAAAGGGGTAGCAAACGTGTTAGAAGTAAAGAAAAGACTACCTTGTCGCCTTCTAACTTTTAAAAGCCACCACTACTCTTACTAAAGAGATTGACATGGACATAGCTAGACCCCAATCCTTGCTTGCAGGGAAAAATACCCATACAAGGATTATATATCTTCAGGCACCATCTTCGCACATCCTCCATTGACAGAGGCAAAGAGAATGACTGGGAATTATGGGTTAGGGAAGTTACACTTAACAGCTTTGCTGTGGTGCTCTTTGCCTCCTCCTGCTGGCCAGGAGTTGAATATCCCACTAGTATTTGGAATGACGTCGTAGACTCTCCATGCCATAGGAAATAAATATAGGTTTCATGTCCCTTAAGATGCTTTGGTTAAACTATTTAGCCATCCTCTTGTAATATAATAATGTGCGTTATTATTTTCCCAAGATTGCACAAAAGATAATGCACCCTGTGATTGCGCTCCACTTATACCCTTTATTTTTATTTTTCATTAAAGTGAAGGTAAACTTTGATGAATGAAAGCCCGTATTTTTTAAAAATACTATTAAAAACAAGGGCACTTTCATTCATCAAAGTTTAGAAGGCAGCCGTTTTCATAAAAAAATTACCTTTATTTTTTTCACAGCCAGAGCAGCTTCCCCCACCCGGAGATCCTCTCTTCACACGTCATCAATGACTAATCCAGCTTCCTCCAATCACGGAATGGCCTCAGGCAATGACTACCCTGGGGGGAAAGCCGTGATTGGTGGAAGCTGGATTAGTCATTGATGACGTGTGAAGAGAGGATCTCCGGGTGAGGTAGGCTGCTCTGGCTGTGCAATGAAGAGAGTTTTAAATCAAAACAACTGCTTTGTAAACTTTGATGAATGAAAGTGCCCCTGTTTATAATAGTATTTTTAAAAAACGGGCTTTCATTCATCAAAGTTTACCTTCACTTTAAAACATCCATTTACAAACAGTACACAAATAGTTCCCCTGACTTTTCCCAGTCAGTTATTTACACTGCCAGCTTTGTTTACATATTAACTGTAAGACGCTTTTTGTGGTATTATTTTGGCATGCTTGATAATTCACCATAGATATTTCATCTTTATGTAAATACCACAGCGTTATAACCACTGATCTCAGCCATGCACACTATTTATATCATATTTATTGTACCCATTCCATCTTCACATAGGAAAGTGACTATATATTATTATTCCACCATTTTTCCTATACATCTCAGTTTCATAATGTTCTACCTAGGACAGAATAGTACCCCCTGTAGATTATAGGGATATTAAACACTTTGAGATGGTAATATACAATTATAGATCATATATATAAAAAAATACAATATACTTTCATTATTTATTTTGTTCCCTTCGACTGTAATTCTATTCTGAAATTGTGAGCTTTTCCGTTCCTTTTAGAAATGGAAGTACAGAACACTGTTATATTCCACAGAGCCATTGGCTGCACACTCTATTTGCCTCTATATAACTATCTCTAATTGGCCATAGCAAAGAAGGTAACAACATGGCAGCTTCCATTTTTTTATAGACTCTAGGCAGTAGATTTTTCATCATGCGAGCGGACATGATACGATGTAGCGTATCATGTCCGCTGCACATCGATAAATGCCGACAGCATACACTGTCGGCATTTATCATTACACTAGCAGTTCTTGTGAACTGCTGGTGCAATGCCGCCCCCTCAAGATTCGCGGCCAATAGGCTGCTAGCAGGGGGTGTCAATCAACCCGATCGTATTCGATCAGGTTATTTTCTGTCCGCGGCCTCAGAGCAGGCGGACAAGTTATGGAGCAGCGGTCTTTAGACCGCTGCTTCATAACTGCTGTTTCCGGCGAGCCTGAAGGCTCGTGCGGAAACAGGGCGGAACTTGATAAATCAACCCTTAAAACTTTACACATATTTTGTCAATATTTAGACAACTAATTAAATGTTAAAAAAATACATCTACATGTTATTCTCAGACTGATCTTTTCTTTGAATGCATTTCTATTGCGCTTTTATTTATGGCCAGATTACAAGTGGAGCTCTAAATTATCGGCATCAGAACGAGAAGTTCTAGTGAGCGCAATACTTATCAGCAATTACTGACAACTTGTAATACCACCGTACATTAGTGATATTTAACGTTAATCTGGCCCTTAGTGTTTAATGTCACTTTAATGATCTGCGCATTTGTTTCAGATACCTAATATAAATATATTCCATTCAAGTGGCTGTAGATTTAGCTTATGTCTAAAATCTTATAGGCCAAGCTACAAAGACTGCATGTTAAAGGGGTATTGGCAGGTCATAGTACCTATTAAAGTAGGCTGACCATATTGCTGCTTTAAAAAGGGACACATATGAAAAATACATATGTCAGGGCTGTTTAAAGAAATGCTTTGAATAATGTTCTGTTATGAGAACCCTGACATATGTATTTTTCATATGCGTCCTTTTTTAAAGCGGCAATATAGTCAGCCTATATTAAAGGGATATGAAAGTCAAAATAATTTCGTGGTTCAGATAGATGCAATTTCAGTGGACTTTCCTATTTACTTTGATTATCAAAGTGACGTTGTTCCCTTGTTATTCTAAGCTAAAAAACCATACCTTGATAGTCTTAGGAACAGCAATGCACTACTGGGAGCTAGCTGGTTATTGGTAGCTACACACATATGCCATTTGTCATATGCTTACCAGATGTCTTCAGCTAGTTCCCAGTAGTACACTATTTGTATTTATATTATATTTTGTATTTATATTATATTTTGTATTATGGTATTTTCATTATTTTTGTATTTTATATGTATTTTATATGTAATTTGTCAGTGTATGTATTTAATCCTGTATGTATTTAATCTTGTATTAATGCTAGCCATCATTATGTCATTTTATTAATATACCGATAGAGGGCGCTCCTCTCCTTTGGTATAAATAGATGGCCCATAGCAGTGTTTTAACATTCAATTAACTTTACTATCCAACAACCCTTGAAAAAGTCCGGCCGAGATCCGGACGAAAAGCGTAGGGATACAGTGCTCCTGTGCTCCGGTCACAGTATCAGCAACAGCGGTCTAGGAGGCTTAGGCCTGCAGGGGGACGCTCCGGTGCCGGAACCTATAGTGACGTCAGACACCGACTTTGTTCGGCGGTCCTTTTTGAAACCTGTTTGGACATATCTGCCTGAGGATCCGGTCCTGTACTGCGGCTGTGTTGTGTACTTGGTGCACGAATTTACTTACTTGAATGTAAGTTTTTATGTTGAATATTTTTACTTGTTGTGACAAATAAATAATTCAAGGCTTCTTGCGCTTCTTGTACTCCTTTGCCCCAGTAGTACACTGCTGTTCTGAAGGGTCTAAACAAATAGGCCTCGATCACAAGCTATCAGGAGTAGCAAAAGGCTACTTTGATTCAGTGGAAGAACAATAGGGCATTTTTGGCTGATTCCCGCACTCGCAAACAGGTTTGGATTCTCATACAAAGCCCTATTTTCCCTGTGAAGCCGAAAAGATCTTGGTGATCACAATACTTTTTCAAGTCACTTTTCAACTGCTTTTTCAGACCATTTTGGGTTATTGAATTTGGCACCACTAGACACGTGATAACTCCTTGAAAAAAATTTTTGGACAACTTTAACAGCTATTTCCAAAAAGTCTATTATCTTGCATGTATGTAATACACTCTGAAATAGCCATAGGAGACATTCTAGAGGTTTGTGAACATGCATGGTATCAAGTCATTAAAGCTCCATTCATCCTTATTCGAGAGGCTGTATACAGGGTAAAACTGCACACATTGCATATGTATAGCTTCATATACATATGTATATGTGTTGACTACATGATATGATGAATAGTTAAAGAGACATAATACTCAAATTTTTTCTTTAATGATTCAGATAGAACATTCAATTTTAAACAACTGTCCAGTTTACTTCTATTATTAAATTTGCATAATTCTCTTGTTATCCTAGGTTGAAAGGAGCAGAAATGCATTACTGGGAGCTAGCTGAATACATCAGGTAAGCCAATGGCAACAGTCATATACTTGCAGCCACCAATCAGTATCCAGCTCCCAGTAATGCATTGCTGCTCCTGAGCCTACCAAGGTATATTTTTTTGACAAAGGATAAAAAAGAGAAGGAAGCAAATTAGATAATAGAAGTAAATTGGAAAGTTGTTTAAAATTGTATGCTCTATCTGAATCACGAAAGAAAACATTTTGGTTTCATATCTCTTTAAGGGGATCTGTAGGAAAAGTTTTTCAAGACACCAACATCTACAAATGACATGATTTCATAGTTTATTTTTAATATTTGTAAGTCACACTTGCACTGTTGTGATTGAATGGACTTAGCGCAGGAGCAGGATCGTTAAATACCACTCCACTTGCTGTCGGCATTTAACATTGCACAAGCATTTCTGGTGAAATGCCTGTGCAATGCTGCTCCCTGCACATGCGTGGTCAATCGTATCTGATCGGGATGATTGCAGTCCGCCACCTAAAAGGATGCGGACGAATTAAGGAGCAGTGGTCTTAAGACCACTGCTTCTTAACTCCTGTTTCCTAGCAAGCCGGAAGACTCACGTGGAATAAGCAGCATCCGCTGCTTGGTAAATAATAATATACCCCATAGTCTTCTATCAGATTTTCCACAGTTACCTATTGTTGTCTGACTGGGTCTGAATTCTTTATAAGCCATTTTATGGGGCCTATTTATCAAAGCGTTCGTCAGCGTCAATATGCTTGCCAGACATCGCCAAACATCACTGCCGCGGACCTGAATATGATCTCCTTATTTATCAAAAAAGCCGTCAAAAACGCGCGTCAAGTACGGTGCGAAGAGCATCGGACTGGTGTTAACTAACAGTCATCGATGTTGCGGTTATTCAGGTTTTTCCCAACTTTATTTATACAATTTCATTACTGTCCATGAACAAGCACATTTCTCTAAAGCTAATCTTTTATTTTTCAACTGTTAATGTCCAAGAAATAGCTAGATTTATTCCTCAACAAACAATATCTCATAGAAAGTTATTTTTATATTGATTTGTTATATGATACTTTCACATAAATTAAGGTGTATTTGTATTTCTATAAGTCATATTTCTTATTTATTTTTTTAAAATATTATTAATGCTAGAATTTGTACATATATCCTTGCACATACTTGTGTGTGTATATATATATATATATATATATATATATATATATATATATATATATATATATATATGTGTATGTGTTATGTCAGAAATCTTTTGCAAACATATTTACATGTCCCTAAGTTCCTTTTTTGTTCTATACAATGTTGTCTATCATATCTCTGTGTTTATTTATACCACTATATGTATATATAAAATACGCACATATCCTACACTAGTGAGAGCTAGCTGCTAATTGGGGATGTAGCGTATCATGTCCGCTGCACATCGATAAATGCCGACAGCATACACTGTCGGCATTTATCATTACACTAGCAGTTCTTGTGAACTGCTGGTGCAATGCCGCCCCCTCAAGATTCGCGGCCAATAGGCTGCTAGCAGGGGGTGTCAATCAACCCGATCGTATTCGATCAGGTTATTTTCTGTCCGCGGCCTCAGAGCAGGCGGACAAGTTATGGAGCAGCGGTCTTTAGACCGCTGCTTCATAACTGCTGTTTCCGGCGAGCCTGAAGGCTCGTGCGGAAACAGGGCGGAACTTGATAAATCAACCCTTAAAACTTTACACATATTTTGTCAATATTTAGACAACTAATTAAATGTTAAAAAAATACATCTACATGTTATTCTCAGACTGATCTTTTCTTTGAATGCATTTCTATTGCGCTTTTATTTATGGCCAGATTACAAGTGGAGCTCTAAATTATCGGCATCAGAACGAGAAGTTCTAGTGAGCGCAATACTTATCAGCAATTACTGACAACTTGTAATACCACCGTACATTAGTGATATTTAACGTTAATCTGGCCCTTAGTGTTTAATGTCACTTTAATGATCTGCGCATTTGTTTCAGATACCTAATATAAATATATTCCATTCAAGTGGCTGTAGATTTAGCTTATGTCTAAAATCTTATAGGCCAAGCTACAAAGACTGCATGTTAAAGGGGTATTGGCAGGTCATAGTACCTATTAAAGTAGGCTGACCATATTGCTGCTTTAAAAAGGGACACATATGAAAAATACATATGTCAGGGCTGTTTAAAGAAATGCTTTGAATAATGTTCTGTTATGAGAACCCTGACATATGTATTTTTCATATGCGTCCTTTTTTAAAGCGGCAATATAGTCAGCCTATATTAAAGGGATATGAAAGTCAAAATAATTTCGTGGTTCAGATAGATGCAATTTCAGTGGACTTTCCTATTTACTTTGATTATCAAAGTGACGTTGTTCCCTTGTTATTCTAAGCTAAAAAACCATACCTTGATAGTCTTAGGAACAGCAATGCACTACTGGGAGCTAGCTGGTTATTGGTAGCTACACACATATGCCATTTGTCATATGCTTACCAGATGTCTTCAGCTAGTTCCCAGTAGTACACTATTTGTATTTATATTATATTTTGTATTTATATTATATTTTGTATTATGGTATTTTCATTATTTTTGTATTTTATATGTATTTTATATGTAATTTGTCAGTGTATGTATTTAATCCTGTATGTATTTAATCTTGTATTAATGCTAGCCATCATTATGTCATTTTATTAATATACCGATAGAGGGCGCTCCTCTCCTTTGGTATAAATAGATGGCCCATAGCAGTGTTTTAACATTCAATTAACTTTACTATCCAACAACCCTTGAAAAAGTCCGGCCGAGATCCGGACGAAAAGCGTAGGGATACAGTGCTCCTGTGCTCCGGTCACAGTATCAGCAACAGCGGTCTAGGAGGCTTAGGCCTGCAGGGGGACGCTCCGGTGCCGGAACCTATAGTGACGTCAGACACCGACTTTGTTCGGCGGTCCTTTTTGAAACCTGTTTGGACATATCTGCCTGAGGATCCGGTCCTGTACTGCGGCTGTGTTGTGTACTTGGTGCACGAATTTACTTACTTGAATGTAAGTTTTTATGTTGAATATTTTTACTTGTTGTGACAAATAAATAATTCAAGGCTTCTTGCGCTTCTTGTACTCCTTTGCCCCAGTAGTACACTGCTGTTCTGAAGGGTCTAAACAAATAGGCCTCGATCACAAGCTATCAGGAGTAGCAAAAGGCTACTTTGATTCAGTGGAAGAACAATAGGGCATTTTTGGCTGATTCCCGCACTCGCAAACAGGTTTGGATTCTCATACAAAGCCCTATTTTCCCTGTGAAGCCGAAAAGATCTTGGTGATCACAATACTTTTTCAAGTCACTTTTCAACTGCTTTTTCAGACCATTTTGGGTTATTGAATTTGGCACCACTAGACACGTGATAACTCCTTGAAAAAAATTTTTGGACAACTTTAACAGCTATTTCCAAAAAGTCTATTATCTTGCATGTATGTAATACACTCTGAAATAGCCATAGGAGACATTCTAGAGGTTTGTGAACATGCATGGTATCAAGTCATTAAAGCTCCATTCATCCTTATTCGAGAGGCTGTATACAGGGTAAAACTGCACACATTGCATATGTATAGCTTCATATACATATGTATATGTGTTGACTACATGATATGATGAATAGTTAAAGAGACATAATACTCAAATTTTTTCTTTAATGATTCAGATAGAACATTCAATTTTAAACAACTGTCCAGTTTACTTCTATTATTAAATTTGCATAATTCTCTTGTTATCCTAGGTTGAAAGGAGCAGAAATGCATTACTGGGAGCTAGCTGAATACATCAGGTAAGCCAATGGCAACAGTCATATACTTGCAGCCACCAATCAGTATCCAGCTCCCAGTAATGCATTGCTGCTCCTGAGCCTACCAAGGTATATTTTTTTGACAAAGGATAAAAAAGAGAAGGAAGCAAATTAGATAATAGAAGTAAATTGGAAAGTTGTTTAAAATTGTATGCTCTATCTGAATCACGAAAGAAAACATTTTGGTTTCATATCTCTTTAAGGGGATCTGTAGGAAAAGTTTTTCAAGACACCAACATCTACAAATGACATGATTTCATAGTTTATTTTTAATATTTGTAAGTCACACTTGCACTGTTGTGATTGAATGGACTTAGCGCAGGAGCAGGATCGTTAAATACCACTCCACTTGCTGTCGGCATTTAACATTGCACAAGCATTTCTGGTGAAATGCCTGTGCAATGCTGCTCCCTGCACATGCGTGGTCAATCGTATCTGATCGGGATGATTGCAGTCCGCCACCTAAAAGGATGCGGACGAATTAAGGAGCAGTGGTCTTAAGACCACTGCTTCTTAACTCCTGTTTCCTAGCAAGCCGGAAGACTCACGTGGAATAAGCAGCATCCGCTGCTTGGTAAATAATAATATACCCCATAGTCTTCTATCAGATTTTCCACAGTTACCTATTGTTGTCTGACTGGGTCTGAATTCTTTATAAGCCATTTTATGGGGCCTATTTATCAAAGCGTTCGTCAGCGTCAATATGCTTGCCAGACATCGCCAAACATCACTGCCGCGGACCTGAATATGATCTCCTTATTTATCAAAAAAGCCGTCAAAAACGCGCGTCAAGTACGGTGCGAAGAGCATCGGACTGGTGTTAACTAACAGTCATCGATGTTGCGGTTATTCAGGTTTTTCCCAACTTTATTTATACAATTTCATTACTGTCCATGAACAAGCACATTTCTCTAAAGCTAATCTTTTATTTTTCAACTGTTAATGTCCAAGAAATAGCTAGATTTATTCCTCAACAAACAATATCTCATAGAAAGTTATTTTTATATTGATTTGTTATATGATACTTTCACATAAATTAAGGTGTATTTGTATTTCTATAAGTCATATTTCTTATTTATTTTTTTAAAATATTATTAATGCTAGAATTTGTACATATATCCTTGCACATACTTGTGTGTGTATATATATATATATATATATATATATATATATATATGTGTATGTGTTATGTCAGAAATCTTTTGCAAACATATTTACATGTCCCTAAGTTCCTTTTTTGTTCTATACAATGTTGTCTATCATATCTCTGTGTTTATTTATACCACTATATGTATATATAAAATACGCACATATCCTACACTAGTGAGAGCTAGCTGCTAATTGGGGCATGCACACATTTGTCTCTTATGATTGGCTAAATAGATGTGTTCAGCTAGCTTCCAGTAGTGCAATGCTGTTCCTTCAGCAAAGGATAACAAGAGAAGGAAGCAAATTTGATAATAGAAGTCAATTTGAAAGTTGTTTAAAATTTTATGTTCTATCCAAATCATGTAAGAATATTTTGGGGTTTCCTGTCCCTTTAAGAGCTGGGACAGTTTTCTCTCTGCACCTGTCTAACTCCTCCTGATTGCAATCTATTTTTAAAAACCACCCCTACACAGGTGTTATAAAATGGGCTGGCATATAAGATGACATTTCTTACTGAAAAAGAAATTCAAGAGAAGGAAGAATTACACTGAAAATAGCATGACAGTAAAGAGGTGATTTTAATTTCTGCTGTAGGTGGGCTATCCCTTTGAGCTATCAGCTTAAGATTATATTGAATCAAACATCAATTCAAATGTTAAAATCCTTGTCAGCATCAATGTTTATCTTTAATACTAATTTCACATATACATACTTAAAGGGACACTAAACCCCATTTTTTTCTTTCATGATTCAGATAGAGAATACAATTTTAAACAACATTCCAATTTACTTCTATTATCTAATTTGCTGCAATATTTAGATATCCTTTGTTAAAGAAATAGCAATGAACATTGGTGAGCCAATCACATGAGGTATCTGTGTGCAGCCACCAATCAGAAGCTACTGAGCCTATCTAGATATGCTTTTCAGGAAAGAATATTAAGAGAATGAAGCAAATTAGATAATAGAAGTAAATTAGAAAGTTGTTTAAAATGACATTCTCTATCTGAATCATGAAAGAAAAAATTGCTTTTAATGTCCCTTTAATGTAACAATACACAATGTAACAAATGGCACTTAAAGTTCTGATGAGTGATCAATGACACAGGTATCGAGCAATTTGATTCATTAGTGATAGTTTATAATGTGTATTTGAATCAGATTGGCTGATGTCATAAATCATGTGATTATGCATATTCGTAATGCGTAATGAGAGTTGTAGTTGTAGCATAATCCATAAGTAGTAATGTTTTTTTCATACTTATCCCTATATCTGCTAGTGCACGAAATGTGGAGCAATAATATTGTTTGATTTAGAAAGGGTATACACATTTAATAAAGTTTCTAATTTACTTTTATTATGTCATATGCTTCATTCTCTTGCAGTATCGAACATAAGCTATCTGTGTTTTCAGACTCCCATTGAGTTCTATGGCATCTGTAACCTCAAGGGTGGCGGATTGAAAACTAGGTACGCTGAGTCGAAAAAGACGTGAGCCTAAATATAGAATTTTTGATAACTTCGTGAGAGCTTCAAATAGTGTAGATTAGGAGGGTGAATGAACACAATTCCGCTCGAATACCACGGTTTTCATCTTGTATCGATCTGCATCGGATTGAGATCGCAGAATCGTATTTCACGTCACAAATTTCAACATTTGCCGATCTTGATGCTTTGATAACTACGACGAATCAATCTCGCGACAAATACGACGCGGAATTCAAGTGTATTTTCAGTTGACGCTTTGATAAATAGACCCCTTAGTCTTTACATCATATGCTACTTCTCTGGAGAATCAATTGTATTTTTGTTTGAACAGCATGCTTAAAGGGGCAGTAAACCTACAAAATAATGTCATATAATTCTGCACTATGTTAGCGCTTTCTTTATACAACATAATATTGCAGCAATATTTTATTATAAAGTAGAATTTCTTAGACCGCCGCTCCTTGCTCTACTGAGCGGGTCTGTTTTTTTCCTAAGCTCATCTGGGCAACTCTCTAGTCACAGCTGGCCCCGCGCCATTACACTCAATGTAGCTCACTCCCGCTCTGATCTGGTAGCAGGAGCGAGCTACATTGAGTGTAATGGCGCCATCGGGCCGGCTGTGACTAGACAGCTGCCCAGATGTGCCTAGGAGAAAAGCCAGACCCGCTCAGTAAAGCAAGGAGCAGTGGTCTGAGAAATTCTACTTTATAATAAAATATTTCTGGAATATTATGTTGTATAAAGTTAGAGCTAAGATAATGTTATATAATTCTGCACTATGTGCAGAATTATATAACATTATTTTGTAGGTTTACTGCCCCTTTAATACAGTTGCATCTAAAATGGAATTCTTCAATTATTCCCATTGTTTCTGTGTTTCCTTAAAAGGACATATAAGTAAAAATTAAACTTATTGATTCCCATAAATTGTATACCTTGTTTTAAACATAGAAACAAAGAATTTGACTGTAGATAAGAACCAAAACCCATCAAGTCTACCCATATTACATGTTACTTTTTTCTTAGAATAGCCTTATGCATGTCCCAGGCATTTTTTAATTCCTTTACAGTCTTCGTGTTTACCACCTCAAATGGAAGTTTATTCAATGAATCCACCACCCTTTCTGTAAAAAAAATGCTTCCTCAAATTTCTCCTGAATCTGCTACCCTCTAACTTTAGATTGTGACCCCTTGTTTTGACATTTATTTTTTTGTGAAAAATGATTTCAGCTTCTACTTTTTTAAGTCCCTTCATATATTTGAAGATCCAATCAGCCAACAGGATTGAGCTCGAATTCTATTGGCTGATTGGAACAGCCAATAGAATGTGAGTTCAATCCTATTGGCTGTTGAATCAGCCAATAGGATTTTTCCTACCTTAATTCCGATTGGCTGATAGGATTCTATCAGCCAATCGGAATGGAAGGGCGCCATCTTGGATGACGTCACTTAAAGGAACCTTCATTCTTCAGTCGCCGTCAGATGGAAGAGGATGCTCCGCGTCAGATGTCTTCAAGATGGACCCGCTCCGCTCCGAATGGAAGAAGATAGAAGATTCCGCCTGAATGAAGACTTCTGCTGGTCTGGATGTCGTCTTCTGGCTGGATCGGATGAACACTTCTGCCCCTCTGGAGGTCCACTTGTGCCCGGCTGGGTGAAGACGGCTCAAGGTAGGGTAATCTTCAAGGGGGTAGTGTTAGGTTTTTTTAAGGGGGGATTGGGTGGGTTTTAGAGTAGGGTTGGGTGTGTGGGTGGTGGGTTGTAATGTTGGGGGGTAGTATTGTACTTTTTTTTTACAGGTAAAAGAGCTGATTATCTTGGGGCAATGCCCTGCAAAAAGTCCTTTTAAGGGATACTGGTAGTTGATTAGATTAGGGGGTGTTTTTATTTTGGGGGGACTTTTTTATTTTCATAGGGATTAGGTGTAATTTATTTAAAATTTTGTAATTTTATTTTTTATTTTCTGTAATCTTAGTTTTTTTTATTTTCTGTAATTCTTGCTTAAAGGGACAGTAGTCTACTCCTGAATTTTGATTAGACTGCCCCTTTAATTTATACTTAGTTTATTTGTATTTTAGAAATGGTGTAATTTTTTTTATATTTAATGGTAACTTTAGTATTTTGTAAATTATATAATTTTAGTTTATTTAGAGGGGGTTAGGTTAGGGGGGGTTAGGGGTTAGGTTTATTGCGTTGTGGGCTATGGCGGTTTAGGGGTTAATATTTTTAATAGGTAGTTTGCGATGTTGGGGTTGGCGGATTTAGGGGTTAATAATTTAGTTATTACTTGCGGTGTGGGTTTGATGGCGGATATAGGGGTTAATAGTTTAAATAGGCATATTGCGTTGTGGGGGGTTGACGGTCTAGGGGTTAATATATTTAATATTAGTAATAAGAGGGGGGATTGCGGATATAGGGGTTTTATGTGTCAGGCTTATTTTTTATGAGGCGTGTTAGACTTTTACGGGTGATTTGTTATTTTATTTAATTTTCTTAGGCGCCGGCAGTTTCTAAAGTGCCGTAAGTCACTAGCGACTCCAGAAATTTGTCTTTACGCTCATTTCTGGACATTGCTAGTTTATCAGACTTACGGCACTTTATGAACTGCCGGCGGGGTTTATGTAATACCCCGATGTGCGAGGTGAAATTATGGACGGTGCAGGTTCCCACTCTTGCGCCGAAACCTGCGGCATATATTTGATTGCGCCCATGGTCTCCAATACTGTACACAGTATTCCAGATTTGGCCTAACTAATGATCTGTAAAGTGGAATAAGAACCTTGCTATTTCTGCTACTAATACCTCTACCAATGCAACCAAGTATTTGACTGGTCTTACTGGCTGCACTTCTGCATTGTGTACCAAATTTTAAATCATCTGAAATAAGAATTCCCAAGTCCCTTTCTTCTTTAGTTACAGTCAATAATGTACCATTGAGACTATAATTGGCCTTTGGGTTTTTGGATCCTCTATGCATAATTTTGCTCTTGGTAATATGAAATTTCAGATCCCATTCAGACCAAATGAATTATGCAGCTCTACAGTTTATTATTGATTATAACAAAACTAGTAAAATTATGCAAATACTTGATTGATGAAAACAAGTCAATTTTATTCAGTCTACTAGTTGAAAAATGATTGTTAAAAACAATAATCAAATTACATTTAGTTTGCTATTTACAAACAAACAACTAGATTACGAGTTTTGAGCGCTATAGGGAAATTAACAAACGCCACATAAGCTGCAGTATTTCACCGCCCTATAGCGCTGCTATTACAGGTTTTATAAAACCCGGCTTGTACGGACGATATGGTGGCGTTGAGCTCCATACCTCACCCAAATACAAGCACTGCTTTGACATGCTCGTGCACGATTTCCCCATAGACATCATTGGGGAGAGTCGGCTAAAAAAAGCCTAACACCTGCGATCGCGGAAACAAAAGCTCTGTAACACAGCCCCATTGATGTCTATGGGGAAAGAAAAAGTTATGTTTAAATTTAACACCCTAACATAAAAAATACGTCTAAACACCCCTAATCTGCTGCCCCCGACATCACTGAAACCTACATACAGTTATTAACCCCTAATCTGCCGCCCATAACATCACCGCCACCTACATTACAGTTAATAACCCCTAATCTGCCGCCCCTAACATCGCCGCCACCTACATTACATTTATTAACCCCTAATCTGCCGTCCCGATATTGCCGTCACCTACATTACAGTTATTAACCACTAATATGCTGGCCCGAACATCGCCGCCACCTACCTACGCTTATTAGCCCCTAATCTGCTGCCCCCAATGTCGACGCCACTATACTAAAGTTATTAACCCCTAAACCTCTGGCCTCCCACATCACTAACACTACATAAATATATGAACCCCAAAACCTAACCCTAACATAACCCTAACCCTAACACCCCCTAACTTAAATATAATTAAAATAAATCTAAATAAAACTTACAATTATTACCTAAATAATCTATTTAAAACTAAATACATACCTGTAAAATAAAACCTAAGATAGGTACAAAATAACTAATAGTTACATTGTAGCTAGCTTAGGTTTTATTTTTATTTCACAGGTAAGTTTGTATTCATTTTAACTAGGTAGACTAGTTAGTAAATAGTTATTAACTATTTACTAACTACCTAGTAAAATAAATACGAAGTTACCTGTAAAATAAAACCTAACCTGCTTTACACTAAAAACTAACTTTATAATAAAATTAAATTAATCAAATACAATTATCTAAATCACAAAAATAAAACAACTAAATTACACAAAATTAAAAACGTAATTATCCAAAATAAAAACGAATTACTCCTAATCTAATAGCCCTATAAAAATAACCCCCCCAAATAAAAAAAACCTAGCCTACACTAAACTGCCAATAGCCCTTAAAAGGGCCTTTTGCGGGGCATTGCCCCAAAGAAATCAGCTCTTTTACCTGTAAAAAAAAATACAAACAACCCCCAAACAGTAAAACCCACCACCCACACAACCAAACCCCCCAAATAAAATTCTATCTAAATAAACCGAAGATAACCATTGCCCCCTGAAAAGGGCATTTGGATGGGCATTTAGCTCTTTTACATTGCCCAAAACCCTACTCTAAAAATAAAACCCACCCAATAAACCCTTAAAAAAACCTAACACTAACCCTCGACGATCCACTTACAGTTTTCTAAGACCGGACATCCATCCTCATCCAGGCGGCAGAAGTCTTTATCTAAGCGGGCAGAAGTCTTTATCCAGACGGCATTTTCTATCTTCATCCATCCGGTGCGGAGCGGGTCCATCTTCAAGACATCCAGCGCGGAGCATCCTCTTCTTCCCATGGTCACTGTAGAATGAAGTTTCCCTTTAAGTGACATCATCCAAGATGGTGTCCCTTACATTCCAATTGTCTGATATAATTCTATCAGCCAATAGGAATTAAAGGTCAAAAAATCCTATTGGCTGTTGCAATCAGCCAATAGGATTGAGCTTTCATCCTATTGGCTGATCCAATCAGCCAATAGGATTGAGCTCGCATTCTATTGGATTATTGGAATAGTTTTATTTAGATTTATTTTAATTATATTTAAGTTAGGGGATGTTAGGGTTAGGGTTACGTTAGGGTTAGGGTTAGACTTAGGGTTATGTTAGGGTTAGGTTTAGGGGTTAATATATTTATGTAGTGATGCGGGAGGGCGGCGGTTTAGGGGTTAATAGGTTTATTATTGCAGTGGTGTGGTCGGACAGCAGATTAGGGGTTAATAATATTTAAATAGTGTTTGCGAGGCGGGAGGGCGGCGGTTTAGGGCTTAATAGGGCGGTGGAATAGGGATTAATACATTTTTTAAGTGGCGGCGATGTCCGGAACGGCAGATTAGGGGTTAATCATTTTATTTTAGTGTTTGCGATGCGGGAGGGCCTCGGTTTAGGGGTTAATAGGTAGTTTATGGGTTTTAGTGTACTTTTTAACACTTTAGTTATGCGTTTTATGCTACAGCTTTGTAACATAAAACTCAGAACTACTGACTTTAGATGGCGGTACGAATCTTGTCAGTGTAGGGTATACCGCTCACTTTTTAGCCTCCCAGGCAAACTCGTAATACCGGCACTATGAAAGTCCCATTGAAAAAGTGCGGTACTGACGTTGCGTGACGGCCAAAAAAGGTGTGCGGTACACCTATACCTGCAAGACTTGTAATAGCAGCGTTAGAGAAAAAGCAGCCTTCTTGGCAGTGAGAGTCCATAAGAACATTCATAACCTTTGGGAATTACTCGACCTGGCCACCAGGAGGAGGCAAAGAAACCCCAAACAAAGCCATAAATATCCCTCCCACTTCCCGTACCCACTCAGTAGTTCAAGCTGAGGATAAGGAAAAGTGAATAGAGATACAAGGGGTACAGAGGTGTATATGACTGATGCCACTACACATATAGCCTCAGAGCGGGGTCGTTTACTCTCACTGCCAAGTAGGAAATTCATTTTTCAGGTAAGTATAAATGTTATTTTCCTTCTATTGGAAGTGAGAGTCCATGAGAACAGTTGTAACCTATGGGAAACCAATACCCAAGCTGTAGAGTTCACAAATGTTCGTGAGGGAAAGGTAATTACTAGGCACCACCGCTTGTAGAACCTTTCTCCCAAAAGATTCCTCTGCTGAGGCAAAAACATCAAATTTATAGAACTGTGTGAAAGTGTGCAATGAAGACCAAGTTGCAGCTTTGCAAATCTGTTCAACTAAGGCCTCATTCTTGAAGGCTCAAGTAGTAGACACTGCACAAGTAGAATATGCTGTGATTCATGAAGGGGGTTCCCAACACACTTCCCTGTAAACCATGTGAGTCAGACTTCTCAACCAAAAGGAAAGAGTGACAGCTGAGGCCTTCTGCCCCCTGCGCTTACCAGTATACAGGATGAATAAGATGAAACTACTTAGTAGCGTGAAGGTAGAACTTCAATGCTCTGACCACATCCAAATTATATAATAATCTCTTTTTAGAGGATGACGAAATTGGGTCAAAGTGAAGGTACCATAATTTCTTGGTTGTTGTTGCAAGTATTAAATACCTTGTGTAGAAAACCTAGATGAGTTCTCAACACAGCCTTATTCTGATTGATCACCATATACGGAGGATCACACATTAAAGCCGAAAGCTCTGACACTCTGCAAACAGAGGAAATAGCCAAGAAGAAAACCACCTTCCAAGTGAGTATCTTAATATCAACAGCATGCAAAGATTAAAACAGAGCCATCTGAAGAACCTTTAAAACTAAATTTAGGCCCCATGGAGGAGCAACATGTTTGTAAACCTGGTCTAATTCTGGCCAGAGCCTGAACAAACTTCTGAACATCTGACAAAGTAGCCAACTTCTTGTTAAAAAACCCCAGAAAGGTCAGAAATCTGACCCTTGATAGAACTGGCCAATACGCCCTTTTCCAGACCCTACTGGAGAAATTGTAGGAAACGTGGAGTCCTCCAGGACTTGTAGTAGATGCGTCTGGTACAGCCTTGCAAGAGTATCAATTACCCTGTCAGAGAAGTCTCTTGGAGGTAAAATGAACCATTCAATCTCCAGGCAGTCAGCCTCAGAGTATCTAGAGTTTGGTAACATAACTGGCTCTAAGTTAGCAGGTCCTGACGGAGAGGCAGCTGCCAAGGAGGAGCTAACAACATGTTCACTAGGTCTGCATACCAAGTCGTGCATGGCAACGCAGCAGCTATCAGAATAGTTGGTATTCCCTCCTGCTTGATCCAAGCTACCACCCAGGGCAGTAGAACAATCGGTTGAAATAGAGAAATTAGGTTGTAGTTCCACGGAACCGCTAGAGTGTCCACTAGCTCCACCTGAAGATCCCTGGACCTCAAACCGTATCCCGGAAGCTTGACATTGAAGTGGGAAACCATCAAATCTATCAAATCTATGTCAGGAACACCCCATCTGGAAGAGATATTAAAAAACGCCTTCTGATTTAGGGACCACTCCTCTGAGGGGAGAGTTTGTCTCCACTTCCCAATTCTTCCACACCACCTCGAATATGGATAGCTGTAATCTGACATTGATGTCTCTCTGCCCACAGCAGGATTCAAGACACCTCCTGCATTGCCAGAGAGCTCTGTGTGCCACCCTGATGGTTGATGTAGACAGTGATGGTAAATGTTAATGTGGTTGTCTGATTTGTAATTGAATATAATGGAATGAACCCAGCTGGGTCACGCTAGAAGCACACTGTAAATAGTTCTCAACTCTAGAATGTTGATCAGAAGAGACACTTTCTCCTGACACAAAGTTCCTTGGGCTCTCAGAGAACCCCACAATGCACTCCAGCCTGACAGACTCGCGTCTGTGATGATAATTACCCAAGAGGGGCAACGGGTCTTGGTGTCCAGACGGATGACTAGCAACAGATCTGAATGATCTCCATTCCATTGTCTGTGTAATGCTGTTTACTGAATCTATTTTTACAGAGTTAAGGAATTAGGGGTTAATCTCATTTCTTATGTATTTGTAGCCTGCTTATGATCCTTATACAACCTTATATATAAGTGTCAGTAAATAGGCAGTTAGTATGTTAACCCTTGATGATATGTGAGAGCAGGTCATATATTCACATAGCCCCAAGCGCCACAAAGGGTTAACCACAGGAATAGAAATCAGGCTACTGGTATGTGGATTACTATAAAGGCTGTTAGAATAATACAAATTACATGTTATAAGTTGTTACTTTAGACTTGTAGCAAAATAACTTACATTTGTCACGCAATATTGCATATAGCGTAGTTACCGGTGCTGGGATCCCAGATAGAGCAGGCTCTGCTCAGAGGAGACACGCTGTTATGGCGGCTGATGCAGTCTGCAGGTCTGGTTGTGATCCAGGCTGTGAGAAAGGTGTGTCAGAGAAAGGCAGAGCTGCACACAGCTGATTGCAGCTACTGAGTAAATAAAAATCCAGAATGCTCATAAAATGAGCAGGCAAGTCTTGTACTTCAGTTAATACAAATGAGTAGGCTTTAGGTGCTGTATTCCAGAGAAGTGAACACATGCCACAATAACAAGCAACTAAAAGTTATCAGAGGTGTGGTTAAATAGGCAGAGTGAGAAAAAGGTGCATGCCTCTAATTAAAGGGACAGTAGCATGACAGTACCCCCCTCACAATGAACGCCAAAGGTGTTCACGGAGATGGCCTGTCCAGATTGCGATGATGGAACAGAGATACCAGACGGTTGTCATGAAGATTAGTCGAGGGCTCCCACGAATCTTCATCATGGGGGTAGCCCTTCCAATGAACGAGATATTCAAGAATACGTCCACGTCGTTGTGAGTCCAGAACTTCAGAAATCTCATATTTCGGATGATCCGAGAGATCAACTCGTGGGACCTGCAAAGGCTTATTCACTATTTTGCTGATTGAATAAGGACCTATATATAGAGAGGTGAGTTTCTTTGATGGGACATGAAGGTTCAAATGCTTTGTTGACAACCAAACCTTATCACCTGTTGTAGGTGGATGGTTCACGTCTCCTGAGATCATAATAAAACCTTTGGGTTGCTTGGGCTTCTTGAATGTTATACTTCATGACCTCATGGATCTTGGCGAGATCCCTCACCAGTTGTTCAGTAGTTGGGGTATTGGTGGTAGATTCCGTAAGAGGGTGAAAAGTAGGGTTGTATCCGTAGTTTGCATAAAAAGGTGAGTATTTAGTAGAGGAGTTGACAGAATTGTTATAAGCGAACTCTGCATAAGGTAGGTAATCTGCCCATTTATCCTGTTGTTCATTACAATGAGAGCGTAGGTATTGTTCCAACCATTGGTTGGTTCTCTCAGTTTGTCCATTGGACTGAGGATGGAAGGCAGAACTGAGTCTTTGGTTAAGGTGTAGTTGGCTACAGAGCTCCTTCCAGAATCTGGAGGTAAATTGGCTTCCTCTATCTGATGTTATGGTTTCAGGTAATCCATGAAGTTTTACTACGTTAGCAAGGAATAGGAATAATTTAATAAAAGGGTCAAGTGATAAAGAATCCAAAAAAATCTATAAAACTGAAAATACCACCCTCTTCCTCACTAAATATAATAATGGAGCTTGTAAAATAGAAGGGATCATTAAAAAACATTGGGAGATTTTGAAAGAGGATGATGTGCTAAAAAGTATTTTAGATGAAAAACCAAAAATCGTCTTCAGAAAGAATATGAATTTAAAACAACATTTGGCCCCCAGCAATTTAAGACCTATAAAAGAAAATAAAAATACAACCACAAATTGGCTAAATTTAACATAAAAAACTAATGGTTTCTATGGGTGCAAGAGGAAGAATTGTACAGTGTGTACATTAATTGATAAACAGAATAATAAGACCTTTTTCTGCCATTACGATAGGGTAGAATTTAAAATAAAAACACATTTAACATGTCAATCGAAATTTGTAGTGTATATGCTCGAGTGCTTGTGTCAAAAAAAGGTACATTGGAAGAGCAAAGCGAACTATAAAGAGAAGAGTCATGGAGCACATAAAAAACATCGAGCAAGGTCTAACCACACATGGTGTATCTGACCATTTCATGACACATCATAACAAGAATTATAATGAATTGAAAGTTTTAGCAATCGAACAAGTAAATTTGGATAAAAGAGGGGGGATCGACTCCTAGCCCTCAGACAAAGAGAAACTTTTTGGATCCATAGGCTTAGAACTATGGAACCTTATGGATTAAATAGGGAAGTTGATTTACAGGCTTTTCTTCTCTAAATAAAAATAGTCTTATGTATTATGTTGTATTTATTCTATTTCCTCAATTCTACAACTATTTTTATGACCATATATGCTCTTTTATGGAAATAAATTAAAAATAGAATTATAAAGTTTTTTCCCTATCCCCATATTTTGTTAAAGATATATTTTAGATATAAAGGAATAATCTAGCATCCATCTACAGTATGGGTTTATATTAAAGAAAAGTATGCTGGTTTTTAAATTTGATTTCATTTACTTAATTGTTAAGGAATTAAGATTTTAAAAGTAAGCTTTTTATTTATTTGTTTTACAACAATTATATATGTTTGAATTGAAGTATACTATATGTAGTGAATAAGTATTTTAGGATGTTTTAAACACATATCAAGTCTATAGATCTAAAGTGGAAAAGACTTTAATATGCAATGTATCGCCTTGTTACATATAGCTGGAATTGTATTTAGATTGTATCATTGTTTATTTTGTCTAAATCAATTGAATGGAAGGATTTCTTTTTAATTTGAAACCAATGACTTGGAGGAGAGGCGGATTTACCAATGTGCAAACAGTGCAAGTACCGAGAGAAGGGGGAGGCGTGTATTGCCTCTGATGAAGCGGAGTTACTTCCGTGAAACGCGTCAGCCACGCCCCCTTCACGTCACTGACGTTATCACGCAAACCTAGACTGGTGTTACACTTTTGTGCATTGTCTGATGGGAGTCGGATTGTGAAAGATATCCCTCGTATGAGACGGAGTCAAATAGTCCCTACAACGCCCAGAGGATTGTGTAAAGTGGACAATCTTTCCACGGACGTTTTCACACTTTCCAGGGAGAACGCTGGTTGGGACAGTGAATGCTAATACATACCTCACATGTTTGAGGTCGCTTTTTGTGAGTAGTTCTACTAAAGGGAGTGGGACTACAGTTTTTTAAATCACTTGTAATAAATTATACTGCACTTAGAGTCCTTTTGTGCGCTATTTTTTTCTTATTGTTCTTTCAGATTCATCTACCTGATTTGGCCGTCAGGCAATACAGAGCAGCCGGACTTTAGAATAGTATGATCGAATTACACTTCACTAACATCAAAACCCCAGCAGGATTTCTGGATATGTGAGACTTTTTCTATCCATTAAATTGAATCCTATATTATCTCTGTCTGGTGATTACAGGAAGACAGTGTATTGTATCTATTTATTTATTTTTATTTTAAATATTGTGTTATATTTTTGTATATTTTAATGTCACGGTTTTGTTCTGGGCTATAGTGAGTTTTGGAACAAACAATTTTACTGAACACAATATTGTTTCTTAGGAGTGCGCTAGTTAGTGAGGAGCTTCCTAAACAAAATATTTAGCTTTTAATCTCACTATTTACATTGTTTGTTTTTGATTAAATATTAGCAATGCTTATCGTAACACATATGATACATAAGGAATTAGCTTGGGAAAGATCTTACTAAGTCCTGTCAGATTAGTCGGCATAGAAGCAGGCAGCTTTACAGTAACTTGAAGCAGCAGTCCGAGTTAGCGTTGCAGCAGCAGCAAGTCGTCAGCTTTTGAAATAGAGAGGAACAGGGTAATGCTGTAAGTCTCTGACACGGAGAGAAAATTTAACTGGTAACTAAAATAGGATATCACTGATGTAAAGTGAAAACTTCAATAGTGACAAGTTGATGTCAGGATGCGCTTTAGTCGTGGAGCTAGGTAATTAAGTTACCAAAAATTACCAAGCAATGAGGGAAGGAGGAAACAGGTTTTTATAAAGGTGAGTTGATTTGAAACTACCTCCTATTGAAGGCACAGATCAGTTGTAATGGCATGACACAGAGTTAACGAATAATGGACCCATGGCACTAGTATCAGGAGTTTCCTTATTATTCATTTCTCGTCTAATATTAGCTGGCTGTTTAGGGTCTGAATGTAAGAGAGCCAAGATCGATCCAAGTTTTCTACTGAGATCTCTGAAGTGTTCTGTTATCAGCCCCAGCATATTCTGTTCCCATACTTCTACGGCTGCCATTATATTGAGTCTGCAGCCGCTAGTTTTCGCAGTAGACATTATTCAGTCAATGGGGTCGAATTATCAAGGGCCGAATGGTCCCTGATACCCCTGTTTCCACGCGAGCCTTCAGGCTTGCCGGAAACAGGAGTTAAGAAGCAGCAGTCTTAAGACCGCTGCTCCTTAAAGGGACACTGAACCCAAATTTTTTCTTTTGGGATTCAGATAGAGCATGCAATTTTAAGCAACTTTCTAATTTACTCCTATTATCAAATTTTCTTCATTCTCTTGGTATCTTTATTTGAAAAGCAAGAATGTAAGTTTAGATGCTGGCCCATTTTTGGTGAACAGCCTGGGTTGTTCTTGCTGATTGGTGGATAAACTCATCCACCAATAAACAAGTGCTGTCCAGTGTCCTGAACCAACAATTGGCTGGCTCCTTAGCTTAGATGCCTTCTTTTTCAATTAACGATAGCAAGAGAACGAAGAAAATTTGATAATAGTAGTAAATTAGAAAGTTGCTTAAAATTGCATGCTCTATCTGAATCACAAAGGAAAAAAATTGGGTTCAGTGTCCCTTTAACTCATCCGCCACCTCTGAGGCTACAGACAGCAAATCAACCCGATTAGATACGATCGGGTTGATTGACACCCCCTGCTAGCAAAAGGGGGCAGCATTGTACAAGCAGTTCACCAGAACTGCTTGTGCAATGTTAAATGCCGACAGCGTATGCAGTCGGCATTCAGTAATGTCAGCGGACATGATTCGCTACAGCAAATCATGTCCGCCCGTCATTTGGTAAATCGGACCCTAAATATTGAGTAAGTGATTAGAGACACCTGAGCTGTTTTTTGCATCTGTTTTAGGGTTATATCCTGTGTACTGTAAAGGAATTATGTTTGAGTATTGAATGTGGCAGGGTGGAGTCCAGTTAGTTGTAAGCTATGTGCAGCTCGTTATCTGTAGACCGTTAATGTTAATAAGCTTTATGTAGGGTGCAGTGTCTTACCCTGCACGGGAGATCAGAAGAGCTTTTCTCTAAGACTTGTTGTGTCCTCTTTGGTCCCTGTAGGAGTAGTTAAGCTAGGCTGATGCCGGTTATGCTGCGAGGTGTTGTGACGCAGTTAGAAACTGCCGTTGCATATTCTCAACACTCGGCTGATGTACAGGTCTCTGCCCAAATATGTTTGCTAGAGGGGCGTCTCCTTGTAGGTAGTAGGTTTAGAAGGTTACTGCTCCACTTTTTAGCATGATTGTGTGCTATAAAGGAGTGATTTAGGCTCTTTTTTGATTCTCCTTGCACGGAGCCTCTCTGTTAAGAGGCCATTCCTGTTGGCGCTCGGCTCCCCCCCCCCCAGAGCATGACCACGGGTCGGGACCCATTACTGAGTCATAAGACCATGGTCATTAGGTTTTGACTTGTGTCTGTGTTGTAGAATAGCGTGCTTGATGTGTGTGTTATATGAGTGTGCGTGTGGTGTGTGTGTGTTCTATGAGTGTGTGTGTGGATTTTGTGTGTTGTATGAGAGTGTGTGGTATGTGCGTATGTGGTATGTGTGTTATATGAAAGTGTATGTGGGGTGTGTGCTTGTTTTATGAGATTGCGTGTGGTGTCTGTCTGTGTTGTATAAGAGTGTGTGTGTTATAAGAGACTGTGCAGTGTTTATTGTATTGGAGTGTGTGGTGTTTGTGTGTTGTATGAGATTGTTGTGTGTGTGTGTTGTATTAGAGTGTGTGTTGTATTTGTGTGTTGGATGAGGGTTGTGTGTTTTATGAGAGTCTGTGGTGTGTGTTGTATGAGAGTGTGTGTGTTGTATAAGAGTGTGTGTTGTATGAGAGTTGTGTTTGTGCGTTATAGGAGAGTGTGTGTGCATTATAGGAGAGTGTGTGTGTGTGTTTTAAAAGAGTGTGTGTGTTTTATGAGAGTGTATGTATGCACAATTCTTCAGTGAAAAGGTTAACAGAGTGGATGCTTGGTAATTTATATACGTGTGAAATGTAGCTGTTGTATGCACCCAGTAGCTTAAGATACATTTACACTCCCTACAACACCTAACAAAGACATCTGTGGGAAGTGCAAGGTCACTTGTGGGATTTTCTAAATTCAATCTTTGTATTAATAACTCTGTAGCTATCAGAGGAGTTCCCTTCATTTCTGTGCAAGAAGAGAAAATGCAAAACACGAATAAATGGCAACAACTTCTAAATATTTAACATTTCTTATTTTGTATTTTTTTTTTTTGCATGGCAATGGGCTTAAACATACAGTAAAAGCTACAATTTTAATTTGCATTATATGTTGTTATTTAGTGGGCTGGACAAGGATATTTGGACAGGATTCCTACCTTTTTAGCAATTTGCCAGCTAAACGGAAATGTTACTCAACATCAATTTTTATTTATCCTTGATGCAACTATGGAAAAAAGTTTTATTATGCATACCTAACCTGTGTTTTTCTTTAAAAAAAAGATGTTCTCACCAGAGTAAGTACTTTTTAAGCAGGTACCCTTTAGCTACGCCTTTACTGTCATCCGCATGGTGAAATTAAATGAATAGCCAATCACTATCATTAATTCTGAGTTCACACTTTGCT
Organism: Bombina bombina; assembly: GCF_027579735.1. Taxonomy (NCBI): domain Eukaryota; kingdom Metazoa; phylum Chordata; class Amphibia; order Anura; family Bombinatoridae; genus Bombina; species Bombina bombina. Next base: position 103,715 of record NW_026513017.1, read on the forward strand.
TTTCTGTGATCTCCTGGGATTTCAATATAAACTTGTGAGATTTCACCATCCTTAAAGGGATAGAAAACCCCCAGATTTTCTTTCATGATTTGGATAGAACATACAATTTTAAACAACTTTCTAATTTCCTTCTATTATCAAAGTTGCTTTATTATCTTGTTATCCTTTGTTGAAGGAACATTATTGAACTACTGGCCGCTAGATGAACAATCTAGTTAGCCAATCTTAAGAGACAAATGTGTGCAGGCACCAATCAGCAACTTGCTCCCACTAGTGTAGGATATGTGCGTATTTTTTTTTTCAACAAGGAATACCAAGAGAATAAAGTATATTTGAAAAATAGAAGTGAATTTAAAAGTGTCTTAATAGGGAAATGCTCTATCTGAATCATGCACATTTAATTTTAACATTACTATCTGTGACAAACCAAGGTTAACCAACCCTGCGCCAGTCACTTGGCACAAAAAGGGTTATCAGACCCCTTCTACTGTCACTAATATGTCACAATCTAGCCACACCAGGCAAGTTTGTGATTTAGTTCAGTGGGTGCAAGGGTTAACAACACTCTCTAGTCTGTACTAGACTTGCCCAAAACTCCCCTTTAATGCCACCCACACTAAACTAACTATGCTGCCACCACTTATGATCTATTAAAGGGAGAATGCTAAGGAAAAACCCAGACTTACACATTGGGGCCTATTTATCAAATGTCCGCAAGACATCGCTAAATGCGGAGCACAATACACTCTCCATATTCAGCATTGCACCAGTAGCTCACAAGAGCTGCTGGCGCAACGCAGCCCCCTGCTGACTCGCGGCCAATGGGCAGCCAGCAGGGGGGTGTCAATTAACCCGATCATACTCAATCAGGTTGATTTCTGGCGATTCCTGTCCACCTGCTCAGAGCAGGCGGACAGGGTTATGGAGCAGCGGTCTTTAGACAGCTGCTTCATAATTGGTGTTTCTGGCAAGCCTGAAGACTCGCCAGAAACACGGCCCTTCAAGCTCCATTCAGAGCTTGATAAATGGGCCCCATTAACTCTCAGAATACAATTTAGCAGAAAATAACCTAAAATATACAGTTCTAATACTCCAGTCCTTTCAGTAACGTGGTTCAATTATTAGACAAAGGCCAAAGCTTAATAAAGGAATTATTTATTATGCCAAAAATATTATGCACAATGCATTATTAATAAAAAGTTGTTACAAATAAAATTACACACAGCAAACAGGTTAAAATAAAATGAAGAAAATAACAGGCTACTTTCTTAGCTTATAAGTCTGCCCCAGGGAGATGGGCAAGAGAAGATGGTCACTCATGCTGTAGCAGCCTCCCATGTAGAATGAACAATTTTACATTTTGAAACATCCAACTTTATACAACTTTCAGGACATCAGGTTGCTTCTCAACCCTTTTCGCAGGGGCTGGGAAACCTCTTACCTTTTACAACCTCCAATAAACTCTAAGTCTTTGCCTGAACTTATAGAACACGTCATAATTTCTGCTAGGTAAATCTATTTTCATATAAGCAGACAGGCAATCTCTTAGTTATATTTTGAGAATCAATTTGATATCAAATATGACATGGTTGCCATTTTTCCCTTCATTTAATATCATAACATGTTTTAAACACATATCTACATTGTACGAATGTCCTTTTATTGACTTCATCAGGATATGGGGAAGAAGCACTGTTTTGTGTCATGCTCTATGCTGACAATTTGACTGGCTTTATGACTCAATGCGTACACAATATCATTTGGTGGAATGGGCCTTAGAAACTATTTATGAGAGGTTCTGGCACATCAAATAGAAATCATGTGCTTACCTAACACAGCACACAGTTCTTCTTAAAAAACAAACAACTGTTTTTAGTTCACAAACTAAACAGAGTTAACCCCTTAACAGCTAGATCCTGAGGTATTCGTGACACCTCCCCCAATAAGAGACGCAAAAGGGGGTGGCTACAAGCCACTCCCGATGTGTAGCAAAGGGAGCTTCCCCTTGCGGTGATAACGCCATTGCCAGACAAATTGCACATAGCAGTTTTGCCATCAGGATGCCCTCCATTTAAAAATGACACACTATTCGCTCTACCCAGCTGATTTAATATATTTCAGGGACCCTCCCATGCAGCCTGTAGTTTGTTCTGCCTCATGGGTGTTAGTACAAGAACATTTTGGCCCATCTCATACACTCCCTCTCTGGCAGTAAAATCCTGCAACTGTTTTTGTAGGAATATGGCATTAGCATCTCTGGGTTTTGCAGGTACCTTCCCCAATAAGGCTTGCATCTTATCCCTGAATAACACATCATCCCCTGTTACATAGGTGTCTGTGGAGCCTAGGATCTTGCTACATATTGTGTGCTCTCTAAACATATTGTGTGCTGTCAGTTGCTGCTTAACTACCCAGGGCTCTAGCCCTTCCACTGGAGTAGAATTCCTGTACTCCTGCACTCTATTATGGTTGGTAGGAGGTTGACTAATGACCCCCCTCTTCTCCACTGTGGGACCTAGCTGCTGTGCCTGCTGGGGAATCTGATTCTGCACACCTATCAGTGTATCTGCTGAATGACACTTTAGGGCTGTGTAAATACACTTCTGGACGCACAAGAGTTACTGCTGCACCTGTGTCCCGAAGCCCAAGTGTTACCTTAGTTCCGACAAGCACAGGTTACAAGTTCTGGTTGCTTTTCTCTGGACGTATAACAAACAAAATAGATGCTGGTACTTCTGAGGGATTAGCCTCTCCAGCTGATTGCACCAAGTTAATCTCTGGGCAAGTGGAGCTGATGTGGCCCACTTCGTTGCAAGCAAAACACCTGCGGGTATTCCCCTGCTTAGGTGCAGCACTCACCCCTCCTTTCCCAGAGGAAACAGACACGTTAAACAAATGCACAGCAGGTTTTGTGAAGGGGGGTCGTGCAGCAGCTCCTTTCCAGGTGGATCCCCCCTTAGCAAAGGATTTTCTCTCATTCCCTGGTGACCTGTTGGCTGTGTAAAAATCAGCCAACTCACCAGCTTCCAATGCTGTTATGGGTTTATGATCCAAAACCCATTCTTGAACTTCTGCTGGGCACAGCTGCATAAATTGCCCCTTCACTATCAGATCTTCCAACTCTTCTATAGTGGCAACCTTAGCCCTCTGATCCACTGTTTAAATGCTGTCATCAGGTGTCCAACAGCTGCAGTATAGCTCTCTGATGAACCTTTCTGCAGAGAACGGAGTTTCTTCCTGTACACCTCAGGAGTAAGATTATACCTCTCTGCAGTGCAGCTTTGATGGAATCACAGTCCTAATCAAACTCTGAGGGTAGTTCAGCAAAAGCCTCCAGTGCAGAACCTTTCAGGCCAGGGGTAAGGTACTTGACCCACTGCTTCCTTGGCAGCTGGAACTGTCTGCAAACTTTCTCAAAGCTACGCAGGAATACATCCACATCGCCATCTTTCTCCATAGTGGGAAAATTCTCTGGGAACAGGTGGGTCTCTAGGTTCACTAACAACAGGTGAGACCATCCCTCTCTCCAACTGTACAATCGGTAGCTGATACTCTCTTTCCGCCTGTCTCTCAGCCACAGACGCCTGTCTCTCATAAAATTTTGTAATCAGTTCCATGCGCAAACTTGCATCCACTGAGCCCATATGTTTCAGAACAGTTTGCAAATAACAGTCCAATGAATCCACAGATCCTGATGAATCGCTGCCCACAGCTGCAGACACCTCTGCTGAGGCTCCAGCTGGGGTGGCTTGGCTGTTATCATATTAAAAAAGAGCTTGTATTAGTCCATCTTTGTTCTTTCCACTAGTTGGAATATCATGCTCCTGGCATAACAGTGCCAGCATCTCTTTAGTCTGCTGCTCGTATGTCTCCATAGCAAAATAAAATAGAAAAGAAAAACAGAGAATAGGGAAGGTGACTGTTTGCAATGTGTGACTATATAATGCACTGAGTTTTAGCCTTTGGAAATTGTAAGAAACAATTTCTTTTAGTACTGAGATTTTCATACTAGCAAATCCACGAGCACTAAAATCTAATAAAAAATTATCTACACTGCTGCCCACCAATGTGTGACAAACCAAGCTTAACCAACCCTGCGCCAGTCACTTGTTTGGCACAAAAAGGGTTATCAGACCCCTTCTACTGTCACTGATATGTCACAATCTAGCCACGCCAGGCAAGCTTGTGATTTAGTTCAGTGAGTGCAAAGGTTAACAACACTCTCTAGTCTGTACTAGACTTAAAAGAAATGCCCAAAACTCCCCTTTAATGCCACCTACACTAAACTAACTATGCTGCCACCACTTATGATTTATTAAAGAGAAAATCCTAAGGAAAAACCCAGACTTACACATTAACTCTCAGAATACAATTTAGCAGAAAATAACCTAAAATATACAGTTCTAATACTCCAGTCCTTTCAGTAACATGGTTCAATTATTAGACAAAGGCCAAAGCTTAATAAAGGAATTATTTTTATATGCCAAAAATATGCACAATGCATTATTAATAAAATGTTGTTACAAATAAAATTACACACAGCAAACAGGTTAAAATAAAATGATGAAAATAACAGACCTAATACTTTCCTAGCTTATAAGTCTGCACCAGGGAGATGGGCAAGAGAAGATGGTCACTCAAGCTGTAGCAGCCTCCCATGTTGAATGAACAATTTTACATTTCGAAACATCAAACTTTATACAACTTTCAGGAGATCAGGTTGCTTCTCAACCCTTTTCGCAGGGGCTGGGAAACCCCTTACTTTTACGACTTCCAATTAACTCTAAGTCTTTGCCCGAGCTTATAGAACACGTCATAATTTCTGCTAGGTAAATCTATTTTCATATAAGCAGACAGGCAATCTCTTAGTTACATTGTGAGAATCAATTTGATATCAAATATGACATGGTTGCCATTTTTTCCCTTCATTTATTGTCATAACATGTTTTAAACACATATCTACATTGTACGAATGTCCTTTTATTGACCTCATCAGGATATGGGGAAGAAGCACTGTTTTGTGTCATGCTCTCTGCTGACAGTTTGACAGGCTTTATGACTCAATGCGTAGACAATAACATTTGGTGGAATGGGCCTTAGAAACTATTTATGAGGGATTCTGGCACATCAAATAGAAATTATGTGCTTACCTAACACAGCACACAGTTCTTCTTAAAAAACAAACAACTGTTTTTAGTTCACAAACTAAACAGAGTTAACCCCTTAGCAGCTAGATCCTGAGGTATTCGTGACACTATCCCTTTAACTCAAGCTGTAGGAGTGGAATACACATTAACTCTCAGAATACAATTTAGCAGAAAATAACCTAAAATATACAGTTCTAATACTCCAGTCCTTTCAGTAACATGGTTCAATTATTAGACAAAGGCCAAAGCTTAATAAAGGAATTATTTTGATATGCCAAAAATATTATGCACAATGCATTATTAATAAAATGTTGTTACAAATAAAATTACACACAGCAAACAGGTTAAAATAAAATGATGAAAATAACAGACCTAATACTTTCCTAGCTTATAAGTCTGCACCAGGGAGATGGGCAAGAGAAGATAGTCACTCAAGCTGTAGAAGCCTCCCATGTTGAATGAACAATTTGACATTTCGAAACATCAAACTTTATACAACTTTCAGGAGATCAGGTTGCTTCTCAACCCTTTTCGCAGGGGCTGGGAAACCCCTTACTTTTACGACCTCCAATTAACTCTAAGGCCTAGATTTAGAGTTTGGCGGTAGCCGTGAAAACCAGCGTTAGAGGCTCCTAATGCTGGTTTTAGGCTACCGCCGGTATTTGGAGTCAGTCAGGAAAGGGTCTAACGCTCACTTTACAGCCGCGACTTTTCCATACCGCAGATCCCCTTACATCAATTGCGTATCCTATCTTTTCAATGGGATCTTTCTAACTCCGGTATTTAGAGTCGTGTCTGAAGTGAGCGTTAGAATTCTAACGACAAAACTCCAGCCGCAGAAAAAAGTCAGTAGTTAAGAGCTTTCTGGGCTAACGCCGGTTCATAAAGCTCTTAACTACTGTGCTCTAAAGTACACTAACACCCATAAACTACCTATGTACCCCTAAACCGAGGTCCCCCCACATCGCCACCACTCGATTAAATTTTTTAACCCCTAATCTGCCGACCGCCACCTACGTTATACTTATGTACCCCTAATCTGCTGCCCCTAACACCGCCGACCCCTATATTATATTTATTAACCCCTAATCTGCCGCCCCCGCTATCGCTGACCCCTGCATATTATTATTAACCCCTAATCTGCCGTCCGCACACCGCCGCAAGCTACATTATAGCTATGTACCCCTAATCTGCTGCCCCTAACACCGCCGACCCCTATATTATATTTATTAACCCCTAATCTGCCCCCCACAAAGTCGCCTCCACCTGCCTACACTTATTAACCCCTAATCTGACGAGCGGACCGCACCGCTACTATAATAAAGTTATTAACCCCTAATCCGCCTCACTCCCGCCTCAATAACCCTATAATAAATAGTATTAACCCCTAATCTGCCCTCCCTAACATCGCCGACACCTAACTTCAAGTATTAACCCCTAATCTGCCGATCGGAACTCACCGCTACTCTAATAATTTTTTTAACCCCTAAAGCTAATTTTAACCCTAACCCTAACACCCCCCTAAGTTAAATATAATTTTATTCTAACAAAATAAATTAACTCTTATTAAATAAATTATTCCTATTTAAAGCTAAATACTTACCTGTAAAATAAACCCTAATATAACTACAACATAAATTATAATTATATTATAGCTATTTTAGGATTAATATTTATTTTACAGGCAACTTTGTATTTATTTTAACCAGGTACAATAGCTATTAAATAGTTAAGAACTATTTAATAGCTAAAATAGTTAAAATAATTACAAAATTACCTGTAAAATAAATCCTAACCTAAGTTACAATTAAACCTAACACTACACTATCAATAAATTAATTAAATAAAATACCAACAATTATCTACAATTAAACCTAACACTATCAATAAATTATTTAAATACAATATCTACAAATAAATACAATGAAATAAACTAACTAAAGTACAAAAAAATAAAAAGAACTAAGTTACAAAAAATAAAAAAATATTTACAAACATTAGAAAAATATTACAATTTTAAACTAATTACACCTACTCTAAGCCCCCTAATAAAATAACAAAGCCCCCCAAAATAAAAAAATGCCCTACCCTATTCTAAATTACAAAAGTTGAAAGCTCTTTTACCTTACCAGCCCTGAACAGGGCCCTTTGCGGGGCATGCCCCAAGAAATTCAGCTCTTTTGCCTGTAAAAAAAACACATACAATACCCCCCCCAACATTACAACCCACCACCCACATACCCCTAATCTAACACAAACCCCCCTTAAATAAACCTAACACTAAGCCCCTGAAGATCTTCCTACCTTATCTTCACCATACCAGGTTCACCGATCGGTCCTCGGAAGTGTTGATCCAAGCCCAAGCGGGGGACTGAAGAGTGACGTCCATCCTCGGGCTGAAGTCTGGATCCAAGCAGCGGCTGATGAAATCCATCATCGGGCTGAAGTCGGAAGTCCATCATCGGGATGAAGTCTTCTATCAAGCCGCATCTTCAATCTTCTTTCTTCTGGAGCGGAGCGGAACCATCTTGTTCCAAGCCGACGCGGAACATCCTCTTCAACCGACGACTAGACGACGAATGACGGTTCCTTTAAATGACGTCATCCAAGATGGCGTCCCTCGAATTCCGATTGGCTGATAGGATTCTATCAGCCAATCGGAATTAAGGTAGGAATATTCTGATTGGCTGATGGAATCAGCCAATCAGAATCAAGTTCAATCCGATTGGCTGATCCAATCAGCCAATCAGATTGAGCTCGCATTCTATTGGCTGTTCCGATCAGCCAATAGAATGCAAGCTCAATCTGATTGGCTGATTGGAATTCGGAATTCGAGGGACGCCATCTTGGATGACGTCACTTAAAGGAACCGTCATTCGTCGTCTAGTCATCGGTTGAAGAGGATGTTCCGCGTCGGCTTGGAACAAGATGGTTCCGCTCCGCTCCAGAAGAAAGAAGATTGAAGATGCGGCTTGATAGAAGACTTTATCCCGATGATGGACTTCCGACTTCAGCCCGATGATGGATTTCTTCAGCCGCCGCTTGGATCCAGACTTCAGCCCGAGGATGGACGTCACTCTTCAGCCCCCCGCTTGGGCTTGGATCAACACTTCCGAGGACCGATCGGTGAACCTGGTATGGTGAAGATAAGGTAGGAAGATCTTCAGGGGCTTAGTGTTAGGTTTATTTAAGGGGGGTTTGGGTTAGATTAGGGGTATGTGGGTGGTGGGTTGTAATGTTGGGGGGGGTATTGTATGTGTTTTTTTACAGGCAAAAGAGCTGAATTTCTTGGGGCATGCCCCGCAAAGGGCCCTGTTAAGGGCTGGTAAGGTAAAAGAGCTTTGAACTTTTGTAATTTAGAATAGGGTAGGGCATTTTTTTATTTTGGGGGGCTTTGTTATTTTATTAGGGGACTTAGAGTAGGTGTAATTAGTTTAAAATTGTTGTAATATTTTTCTAATGTTTGTAAATATTTTTTATTTTTTGTAACTTAGTTCTTTTTTATTTTTTGTACTTTAGTTAGTTTATTTCATTGTATTTATTTGTAGATATTGTATTTAAATAATTTATTGATAGTGTAGTGTTAGGTTTAATTGTAGATAATTGTTGGTATTTTATTTAATTAATTTATTGATAGTGTAGTGTTAGGTTTAATTGTAACTTAGGTTAGGATTTATTTTACAGGTAAATTTGTAATTATTTTAACTATTTTAGCTATTAAATAGTTCTTAACTATTTAATAGCTATTGTACCTGGTTAAAATAAATACAAAGTTACCTGTAAAATAAATATAAATCCTAAAATAGCTATAATATAATTATAATTTATATTGTAGCTATATTAGGGTTTATTTTACAGGTAAGTATTTAGCTTTAAATAGGAATAATTTATTTAATAAGAGTTAATTTATTTAATAAGAGTTAATTTATTTAGTTAGATTTAAATTATATTTAACTTAGGGGGGTGTTAGTGTTAGGGACAGACTTAGCTTTAGGGGTTAATACATTTATTAGAATAGCGGTGAGCTCCAGTCGGCAGATTAGGGGTTAATGTTTGAAGTTAGGTGTCGGCGATGTTAGGGAGGGCAGATTAGGGGTTAATACTATTTATTATAGGGTTATTGAGGCGGGAGTGAGGCGGATTAGGGGTTAATAACTTTATTATAATAGCGGTGCGGTCCGCTCGTCAGATTAGGGTTTAATAAGTGTAGGCAGGTGGAGGCGACGTTGTGGGGGGCAGATTAGGGGTTAATAAATATAATATAGGGGTCGGCGGTGTTAGGGGCAGCAGATTAGGGGTACATAGGGACAATGTAAGTAGCGGCGGTTTACGGAGCGGCAGATTAGGGGTTAAAAAAAATATGCAGGGGTCAGCGATAGCGGGGGCGGCAGAATAGGGGTTAATAAGTATAAGGTTAGGGGTGTTTAGACTCAGGGTACATGTTAGGGTGTTAGGTGCAGATGTAGGAAGTGTTTCCCCATAGCAAACAATGGGGCTGCGTTAGGAGCTGAACGCGGCTTTTTTGCAGGTGTTAGGTTTTTTTTCAGCTCAAACAGCCCCATTGTTTTCTATGGGGGAATCGTGCACGAGCACGTTTTTGAAGCTGGCCGCGTCCGTAAGCAACTCTGGTATCGAGAGTTGAAGTTGCGTTAAATATGCTCTACGCTCCTTTTTTGGAGCCTAACGCAGCCATTCTGTGAACTCTCAATACCAGAGTTATTTAAAAGGTACGGCCAGAAAAAAGCCAGCGTTAGCTACGCGGGTCGTTACCGACAAAACTCTAAATCTAGGCCTCTGTCTTTGCCTGAGCTTATAGAACATGTCATAATTTCTGCTAGGTAAATCTATTTTCATATAAGCAGACAGGCAATCTCTTAGTTACATTGTGAGAATCAATTTGATATCAAATATGACATGGTTGCCATTTTTTCCCTTCATTTATTGTCATAACATGTTTTAAACACATATCTACATTGTATGAATGTCCTTTTATTGACCTCATCAGGATATGGGGAAGAAGCACTGTTTTGTGTCATGCTCTCTGCTGACAGTTTGACGGGCTTTATGACTCAATGCGTAGACAATAACATTTGGTGGAATGGGCCTTAGAAACTATTTATGAGGGATTCTGGCACATCAAATAGAAATTATGTGCTCACCTAACACAGCACACAGTTCTTCTTAAAAAACAAACAACTGTTTTTAGTTCACAAACTAAACAGAGTTAACCCCTTAGCCGCTAGATCTTGAGGTATTCGTGACACTATCCCTTTAACTCAAGCTGTAGGAGTGGAATATAATGACATTTCAACCTATCCTTTCAGAGGCTTTCTCCCCATCAGTGGAAAGAAGAATTGTGGGTATAGTAGAGTGGAGAATTCACCTAACCCTTTCACTACCGGGACTTTCAGACAAAAACTTGCCTAAAATACCAGGGATTATTTAGCATTTTTGCTATCACTCCATTTAAACAGATATAGAGCCTTGTTTTTTTTATTTACCTGTCAAAACTATACATAATGTTTTAAGTAGACAACCCAAGGTATTGATCTAGGCTCATTTTGGTATATTTCATTAATGCCACCATTTCACCGCCAAATGCGATTAAATAAAAAAAAATTGGTACTTTTTTTAACAAACTTTGGGTTATATATATTCATGATGAAACAGTGCTGAGACACTGAAAAACGCGTTGTTTTTAATAAATTATTTTTCATTTTCCCACAGAGGAGTTGCTTCTTTGTATAGGAGCTTTCTACCCACGATCTTGTCACACTGATACTTTATAACTTACGATCTTGTCACACTGATACTTTATAACTTACGATCTTGTCACACTGATACTTTATAGCGTCTATGCCACTTATCATCCTCAGCGGAGTATAGAGTTTTGAAGCAGCAGTAAATTACACTGCTTTATATATGCTCTCTCCTATATTGGAGTTTCCGACCTTTTTGAAGTGAATATTGGGAGCATTAGCCTAAACACTGTTTCAGAAGTGATGCATAGATCCATTAGTATTTCCCTTAGGGGCTGCAGTGACTGATCGCCTTCTCATAAGTGGAGGATCTGGAGTGTGGATTTTGCCGGAGACTGTCCTGCTGGGGGGACCGGTGTTCTCCAGTACACGACATGGGCACTGCGAGAATCTTGTCTTCTGTGCAATCTGTGAGTTGCCCCTTTGCTTCAAAATTATTGGAACAACTGGTCTATAATCGGCTAACTCAATTTCTCACAACTAACTCCTTACTTGATCCATTACAATCTGGTTTCCGCCCTAAACACTCAACATAAACCGCTCTTACTGAAGTAACAAATGACCTGTTATCAGCTAAAGCAAAAGGCCACTACTCCTTACTAATTCTTCTTGACCTGTCCTCTGCCTTTGACACAGTTGACCATCCTCTCCTCCTAAAAATACTACATTCATTTGGCATCTGAGACACAGCCCTCTTCTGGTTTGCCTCATATCTCTCAAACCGCTCGTTCACAGTTTCCTTTAACAACATATCTTGTGATCCTATGCTTCTCTCAGTTTTAAAGAGGGCAGAGTGAAGTAAGATATGAGTCGAGACTTTAAGGGAATGATGCACTGACACTCTATATACACTATATAAAAAAACGAAATGATTGCAAACAACTTGCACACTGAGACAGTAGATTTTTTTTGCAGTTTCTGTATATCACCTGTTTTTCTTGGTGTGACCTAAGTGCCTCATGGGTACAATCTATGGCACCTAGGATATTGGGCAATCCTCCACATAGGTAACATAGTAACATAGTAGATGAGGTTGAAAAAAGACAGAAGTTCATCGAGTTCAACTTATACAAATCAAATATACTTACAAAGAAGCTCCAGTTGAGCTTAAATTAATCCCACTAAAAGGTGACCCATTTAATACAAGCAATCATATCAATGAATTATGTTTCCAGCCAGTAATTTATCCAAACCATTTTTAAATGTATCTAAGGTATTGACATTCAATACCTCCTTATGTAATGAGTTCTACAATTGCATTGCTTTTACAGTGAAAAAATGTTTCTGTTGCAGGAGATTAAATCTCCTTTATTCCAACCTTAAATTGTGACCTCTTCTCACAAACATTTTTCTTGGATTAAACAGAGCTTCTACAATCTCTGTATATCAGCCTTGAATACACTTATATAAAGTAATCATGTCACCTCTCAAGCGCCTTTTTTTCTAGAGAAAACAGAGCCAGTTTGGCTAACCTCTCCTCATAGCTTAAATTTTCCATTACCCTTATTAGCTTTGTGGCTTTTTTCCTAGGTCTGCAATGTCTTTTTTTGAGATCGGTCCCCAAAAGTGCACTCCATACTCAAGGTAAGGTCTTACCATCGATTTATATAGTGACAGAATTATGCTTTCCTCTCTTGAATCCATGCCTCTTTTTTTTTTTTTTTAAATAGTTTTTTTTATTGAGGTTTAACAATGAAAACAACATACATTGATAGCCCTGTAACAGTAAGGACATGTATACCATTGTTGAATAAACATTACAATTTGTAAATTAATGACAATGAATAGGCTTCCCTAACTTCTATTTTATAAATAAGATAGCTTAAAAGGCTGACTATTTGGATGACCCCTTATGGGCCCTTTGGTTGGAAAACTAAGAAACAAATGATAGTCAGATTGGCAGCCACTCTTGGGCTTCATAGTATCTGATAGTGTACAGCGGGTGAGCACCGCTTAGGGTCTAATTTATATGAATAATATGAATGAGCATAGGGATACTATAATTATATTTATATTGCAAACCTTGACCTCTGAAGTACTGAGAAGAGAGACGGGGGACATAGAAGACAAACATCTGATAACATTTAGTTATGTACATGCATAGGAATGGGTATAGCCCTGTTCTTTAGGAGTCTCAGCAGCTTATATTGTTAAATTATGAAATATTAACAGGCAAAAATAAAAGAAGAGAATGGTGATAAAAGATTAGCGGCTAGATTACGAGTTTTGTGGTAAGCTGAAAAAGCAGCGTTAACAGGTCCTAACGCTACTTTTTCACTACCGCTGGTATTATGAATCTTGCAGGTTTAGGGGCACCGCACACTTTTTTGGCCTTACCGCAAACCAACTTACGTAAACTTTGTAAAGTCTTTTTTCTATGGGACTTCCATAGCACCGGTATTACGAGTCTGTCCTGGGAGGCCAAAAAGTGAGCGGTACACCCTCTACCTCCAAGATCCCTAACGCATTTTAAAGTCAGTAGTTATGAGTTTTATGCTACAACGCCGTAGCATAAAACTCATAACTAAAGTGCTAAAAAGTACACTAACACCCATAAACTACCTAATAACCCCTAAATTGAGGCCCTCCCGCGTCGCAAACACTATAATAAAAATTTTAACCCCTAATCTGCCGCTCTGGACATAGCCGCCACTATAATAAACATATTAACCCCTAAACCACCTCACTCCCGCCTCGCAGACACTAGTTAAAAAATATTAACCCCTAATTTGCCGCCCCTAACATCGCCGCAACCTACATTATATTTATTAACCCCTAATCTGCTACCCCCAACATCGCCGCCACCTACCTACATTTATTAACCCCTAATCTGCTGTCCCCAACATCGCCGCTACTAAATTTATTAACCCCTAAACCTAAGTCTAACCCTAACCCTAAGACCCCCAACTGAAATATAATTTAAATAAATCTAAATAAAATTACTATCATTACCTAAAATATTCCTATTTAAAACTAAATACTTACCTATAAAATAAACCCTATGCTAGCTACAATATAACTAATAGTTATATTGTATCTATCTTAGGTTTTATTTTTATTTTACAGACAAGTTTGTATTTATTTTAACTAGGTAGAATAGTGTAACTTAGGTTAGGTTTTAATTTACAGGTACTTTTGTATTTATTTTAGCTAGGTAGTTATTAAATAGTTAATAACTATTTAGTAACTATTCTACCTAGTTAAAATAAATACAAACTTGCCTGTAAAATAAAAATAAACCCTAAGCTAGCTACAATGTAATTATTAGTTATATTGTAGCTAGCGTAGGGTTTATTTTATAGGTAAGTATTTATTTTTTAAATAGGAATTATTTAGGTAATAATATTAATTTTCATTTAGATTTATTGTAATTATATTTAAGTTAGGGGTTGTTAGGGTTAGACTTAGGTTTAGGGTTTAATACATTTAGTGTAGTGGCAGCGACGTTGGGGACAGCAGATTAGGGGTTAATAAATTTAGGTAGGTGGCGGCGATGTTAGGGATGGCAGATTAGGGGTTAATAATATTTAACTAATGTTTGCGAGGCGGGAGTGTGGCGGTTTAGGGGTTAATATGTTTATTATAGTGGCGGTGATGCCTGGAGCGGTAGATTAGGGGTTAAAAAATATAATGTAGGTGTCAGCGATGTCGGGGGTGGCAGATTAGGGGTTAATAAGTATAAGATTAGGGGTGTTTAGGCTCGGGGTTCATGTTAGGGTGTTAGGTGTAAACATAAATTTTATTTCCCCATAGGAAAAAATGTGGCTGCGTTAATGAGTTATACCCTGCTTTTTTGCAGGTGTTAGACTTTTTCTCAGCCTGTTCTCTCTGTTGATACCCAGGGGGAAATCGTGCACGACACGCACAACCAGCTCACCGCTGACTTAAGCAGTGCTGGTATTGCAGTGAAGTGTAGAGCAAAATTTTGCTCTACGCTCACTTTTTGCCTTTTAACCAGTGGAGGCTATTCCATAAGGGCAGGTGGGGCAAATGAAAATTGAGGGTGAAAATTGAAAAAAAGCAAAATAAAAAAATAAATAAAAAAGAGCCTCATGTTCCATGGTATAGTGTGTTAAATGTACATTTTTTCAGAGGGTAGGGGGGGGGGTTTTGCATAATCTGACATAATACTACTATGAAAAATGTGAATAAAAATGTAACAATTCTGATACAATATTTTATAAAGATCCTAAAGTGGGGCGTTTTTGAGTTATGCTCTGATTTAGAGCATTTTGCACATGAGTATTATGTCCCTACATGTGATTTCTAAGGCCCCCCATTAATTATCTATAAGTCCGTTGAAGCAATGACGGCCGAAATAAAACCCCCCCACATATCTAACTCCCATTGGATGACAGCATGGGGAGGGCAGGGATTACAGGTTGCCCTATAAAAAGCAGTCTGTGGCACAGATGCACTAAGGAATTGGAGACGCCCAGAAGAACTGTGTGCACACTGACTACTAGTGCTGTCAGCCACATGTGCTCCCTGAACTGTTGATTCAAATTAATGGAGGAGGGTGACGGAACCGGTCATAGTACAGCCAGAGCTGGTGGTAAGTGACAGTGTGTTAGTGTACCAGCAGTCAGACAGTCACTGATTTTTTTTTTTACAATGCTGTTCATTGGGCAAGCAGAGCTACTAGCAAGCGAGCAAAGCAGACTCAAACAGGGTTACAGTGACTCTATGCTGGTCTGGTCCTGTCTGATTCTGTCTGACTGACTGTGTGAGAGTGAGACTACTACTAGTAAGTAATAATGTGTTATTGTGTTGTTGTGCAATGCAGCCTGTTTATTTGTTATATTATCATGTGTGCACTGCCCACATTATTGCAGGGCCGCACACACTGCTGATAACTGAGTACCAGTCTGTCTGTTAATGAAAAGGATTAAAGCCGGTTTTGATCGATTGAGCCGAAGTGCACTGGATAATTAATTGAGCGGATCTATATTGAAGATAAGAAGGCGCCAGACATGGGGTAATATTGTTACGAACTGCAAACACGCTCAGGTAACATATAGATGGGATACTTACAAACACAGCGGCACCAAATTGTGCCTAGCGAAGCAGACCGGGACCTCAACCGTCGCCCGGAAGACCAACCAATGGCGTGCACCAAACTCCCGCAGTCACGTGAGTGTTGAAGCCAATCAACGAGTCTTTGGGCTCACACACCTTCCTTTCAAACGTCCGATTTAAACAATAGAACAACAGTGTAGACAAACCAGGTGTCCCATACACTGCAGTTTCTGGATATTGATTGGTTATAGTGCTAGAGTGATAGTAAGACCCACTCCAACGAGGTACTATAAAAACAATTTATTTAAAATGTTTTAAAATCAGCAACGCGTTTCTCGACCACGCAGGGTCGTTTCATCAGGCTTTAATACACAGTATAGTATTCCCGCTGCTTATGTACCTCTTCTAACCAATCACAACAGCTAAAACTTCACACACCTTTAAGGGGGGGGCGGATATATTATTCTCAGTGAGCACATCTATTTTAGACACCATTGGAAATCATACTATTATCCTTAACTTTTCATTATATCATAGAGAAGCCAATCTATGTCCTCTAGATACTTAGATTTTATTTTGTTCTGATGTTATTATAATTTGTAGGTTCCTTTTTTGTTTTTTGATATCTTGTATTCGATTCATTATACTTTCTTGCGTGACAAATTCTCTTTCGATATCTCATAAATTATTTTTATTCGATTTCTTCTAAAATGAACTATATATTAATATTAAATGGGCTCTATATACTATAGGGCTACAGTATATTCCAATGCAATCTCAATAGAAATGTGCCCAAGTTTTACCTAACAGCAAGATTAAAATTATGCAAAATAAAAACAATGGAGAAAGATTGAATCAATTTGGAAATAAAAATACCACCAGTGAACGACTAAGAAAAGGTAGTTTTAAATGCAACAATAAGAAATGTAAGATGTGTGATCATATTACTAATAATGTAAACACATTTCAATCTAATGTCACTTCCAAAACATACAGAATGAATAGTCGAATGACATGTGCATCTAACTATATAATATACTTGTTAACTTGTGTTTGCGGACACCAATATATAGGTCGCACCTGCAGACGCCTAAGTGTAAGATGGTCCGAACACTTTCGTAATGTTAAAAAGAATTATAAATTACATAGTGTATCCAGACACTGTAATGCAAAACATGATGGAAATCCATGCTGTTTAAAAATAACTCCAATAGAACATATCTCTAAATCTGATTTTTATAACCGTTTTTTCAGATTAAGACAAAGAGAGACCTTTTGGTCTTTTATTTTGTTCTGATGTTATTATAATTTGTAGGTTCCTTTTTTGTTTTTTGATATCTTGTATTCGATTCATTATACTTTCTTGCGTGACAAATTCTCTTTCGATATCTCATAAATTATTTTTATTCGATTTCTTCTAAAATGAACTATATATTAATATTAAATGGGCTCTATATACTATAGGGCTACAGTATATTCCAATGCAATCTCAATAGAAATGTGCCCAAGTTTTACCTTAGTCCCAACCGTTATGTAAATGTTGTATATTGAATTCACACGTTCTGACATCACACTATATGGCATTTCATACTAACAAATAATGTTTACAAACTTACCTCATATGGTTTTATAGTATAATTGTTAAATATCAAAAAATTATTATGTATCTATATAAATAAAATCAACTATTGTATATTCTAAACCATTTGACCCAAATGACATATTTTTTCATTATTTGTATATTAATACTTATGTATTTAACCATTAGTTTCTATAGGGTAATCTATTATGTCATTATTCTTAGGGTAATCTATTATGTCATTATTCCTGGCTGGTGTCATTGTTGAACTGCCTATGAATTTTATTGACCATAAAAAGTTATGATCTTTGTCTCAAAAACACTCCTATTTATATTTTTGTGTTTCTTATTAATTATTGAATACTGTTCTCTATATGTAATGTTGTCTTTGTTTTGTTTATTCATTAGTTTGATTATTTGATTTTATTGATTATTTAAAGGCTGCAAGGTCAATATTCATATTTAGACATAGTGGATGTAAGGTTTGTAACCTGTATATCCAAAAGGTCTCTCTTTGTCTTAATCTGAAAAAACGGTTATAAAAATCAGATTTAGAGATATGTTCTATTGGAGTTATTTTTAAACAGCATGGATTTCCATCATGTTTTGCATTACAGTGTCTGGATACACTATGTAATTTATAATTCTTTTTAACATTACGAAAGTGTTCGGACCATCTTACACTTAGGCGTCTGCAGGTGCGACCTATATATTGGTGTCCGCAAACACAAGTTAACAAGTATATTATATAGTTAGATGCACATGTCATTCGACTATTCATTCTGTATGTTTTGGAAGTGACATTAGATTGAAATGTGTTTACATTATTAGTAATATGATCACACATCTTACATTTCTTATTGTTGCATTTAAAACTACCTTTTCTTAGTCGTTCACTGGTGGTATTTTTATTTCCAAATTGATTCAATCTTTCTCCATTGTTTTTATTTTGCATAATTTTAATCTTGCTGTTAGGTAAAACTTGGGCACATTTCTATTGAGATTGCATTGGAATATACTGTAGCCCTATAGTATATAGAGCCCATTTAATATTAATATATAGTTCATTTTAGAAGAAATCGAATAAAAATAATTTATGAGATATCGAAAGAGAATTTGTCACGCAAGAAAGTATAATGAATCGAATACAAGATATCAAAAAACAAAAAAGGAACCTACAAATTATAATAACATCAGAACAAAATAAAATCTAAGTATCTAGAGGACATAGATTGGCTTCTCTATGATATAATGAAAAGTTAAGGATAATAGTATGATTTCCAATGGTGTCTAAAATAGATGTGCTCACTGAGAATAATATATCCGCCCCCCCTTAAAGGTGTGTGAAGTTTTAGCTGTTGTGATTGGTTAGAAGAGGTACATAAGCAGCGGGAATACTATACTGTGTATTAAAGCCTGATGAAACGACCCTGCGTGGTCGAGAAACGCGTTGCTGATTTTAAAACATTTTAAATAAATTGTTTTTATAGTACCTCGTTGGAGTGGGTCTTACTATCACTCTAGCACTATAACCAATCAATATCCAGAAACTGCAGTGTATGGGACACCTGGTTTGTCTACACTGTTGTTCTATTGTTTAAATCGGACGTTTGAAAGGAAGGTGTGTGAGCCCAAAGACTCGTTGATTGGCTTCAACACTCACGTGACTGCGGGAGTTTGGTGCACGCCATTGGTTGGTCTTCCGGGCGACGGTTGAGGTCCCGGTCTGCTTCGCTAGGCACAATTTGGTGCCGCTGTGTTTGTAAGTATCCCATCTATATGTTACCTGAGCGTGTTTGCAGTTCGTAACAATATTACCCTATGTCTGGCGCCTTCTTATCTTCAATATAGATCCGCTCATCGTACCCCAAACATTTGGAAGAGCTGCCGTTTATTGGACTCCATTGGACTTTTTATCCGATATTTGCTTCCGTGAGCGCACCTTTACAGGGAGTCTATTAAACCCTGAAACCTGGATAATTAATTGAATGTTGAATCTCCTCGTGGTTGAGTGACAGACTGGCTGCTGCAGGCAAGCAGTGGTGGTTGGTTTTGTTTCTGGCTTGAAGTTGTTGCTGAAAGGCTGGGGATGAGTTTATGTGCGCAAAAAACTAACGGTCAATCACTCAGTAACAACTCTACAATAGTATTTAGCAGAGGAGCAGTGTTACACGTGTGCTGTGATGTCTAGTCATAAAATACGTTTTTTTTTTTGTTTTGTTATACAGTGATCAGATGACCACACATCTAGGCAGTATTATAATAAATAAAGACACAGACACAAAACCTGGGGGAAAAAGGCCGCAGCCCGCATTTATTATTTAAATTAATTGAATTAAAACTTTATTAAAACAACATTAACATTAAAAGGTGCTTGCCAAATTAACATAACGTGCCTTCCACTGGCGCTCCGCCAGGCACGCTCACATCCTTAACCTCTCCCCATACCTGAGGAGGTACCCAGAATAATTATATAAACTTAGCGGCTAGCACCCCGCCACTGTCGAAAACCCTTCGAGCACCAACCCACAGGGCTAAGGCCTTTTTCACCCCTTCGCTCATGTTGAAATTAAACAGGTGTAAACCAATTTTGTTAAGGTGCACTCCATCTTTTAAAAAGAAACAGCTTCCAGATTCTCCTTCAAACTCCACATGCCTGACACCAAAACCCCCCGATTTTGCCACAAAACTTGTAATCGTCCGATTAACCTTCTTACAAGATGAATCCAAACTTTTAAAGTCCCAAGCAGACCTCCAAGACAGTCTGCATTCTTTGTCAGACCATATTATCATCATATTAGGAAATAACTCCTTTAACCTAGAAATGTCCCATTTTATAATATCGATAAGGCACTTTTGAGCCATAAACCCAAGATCATTACCTCCTGCATGAATGATTAAGATGTCAGGTGGATGAAAAAGCCTAGCCCAACTAATAACTTTACCTAATAACTGATCCCACTTCATTCCCCTAATACCGAACCATTTAATCAAGATTTTTTCAGAAGAACAGCTAAGTTGCATCCCTGATTCTCTGACTGCTGCCTCTTTCCTTGCCCAATATATATATGAGTGTCCCACAATCTAACAGTGAAGGGGACCTGCCAAAAAACAAAATGATCTATAACTTTACAACTTATCAACTAGATCTGGCCTAACATATAACCTAAAGCAATCAGATCTCCATCTCCCAATCTTTTTAACCGTACCAACATTCAACCCAGAAATATTTGCTTCAGTTGCTGCCCCGATTCTAAAAGAATGGCAACCAAAATCCTTGCTATCCAAACCAATCACTTCTAAAGCCTTTTTCATCACTGACTCAAATTGATAACAGGATAAAGAAGTCCCATCTTCATGAACCAGTAACGGAATACCCTCAATACCCCTTCTGACGTATAGAAAATCCCTAACTGCCGTAACCGGGCAGCACAGACCCCCAATTTCTCTCAAACAAATCCAACAACCTTTTCCAGTTTGGTCAGTTTTAGATTTTCTCAACCATAAAAGAACCTCGTGAGGGTTCAACACCACATCTTTATAATATAAGCCCCCACAACTCCAGCGATTTGAAGAAACTAACTCTGAAATCCTAAAAGCCCTGAAAAAGGCAATTAAAAAGGCAACTCTAAATAAAAGGACCTCAAACTGGGAAAAACAAATTACAGGAAGAACATTAACAAGCCTTTCTAACACCGAAAAAACCAAGGGCCTCCTATTATCTACAGAAACCCTACCCCTAATTAGGCTTCTCACAGCCATTTGCACACAAAATTTCTTAGACAAATCAACCCAACCTCAGATGTTAAACAAAAAGGATAAAGCCGCCATATTTCTCTGAACCATTGACTTAGACATATTCCTCTCTCTCCATTCCTCAATCCAATCCAATAACAAAAACTCCTCCTTATCCCCTTCAAAATCAGCTATTTTATTTAACCACTGCATCCATACTGATAAGTAAGCTTTCCAAGTACTAAGAGCTAAGGCTCCCCTCACCGATCTCAACAGTCTAGGAAGTTCAAATACCACATTTCTTCCGGGCAAGGAAAACCGATCCTTTCTGCATCTGGCACTGCCTCCCGGAATCTCCGCCACTGAAAACGATGAAGAGCGTCAGCCCCCACATTCTCTTTCCAGGAACATGAATAGCTCTGAAATAAACATTGTGCTTCATACATTCAAAGACAAACATCCTGAGCAACCCAATCACTGGCTTAGAGCTGGATGATAGGTGGTTGATAGCAAAGACAACCCCCATATTATCTGAATGAAAAACCACCTTTCTGTTCGCAAATTCGGAACCCCAAATTTTTACAGATACCACCAGCAGAAATAATTCCAGGAAAACAAGATTTTTTGTTAAAACAGACACCGCCCAAGACACCGGCCAAGTACCAGCACACCATTTTTTCCCAAATAAGGCTTCAAAGCCATGCGCACCCGAAGCATCAGTGAATAAATGAAGCTCACTACTTAAAATCTCCGGAGCTTGAATTAAGGATTTACCATTAAAATCCTTTAAGAAAGCTTTCCAAAATCTCAAATCTTCCTTTACTTGTACTGACAAACGAATCCTAAAGTGGGGAATTTTAACTCCCACCATAGATAAAGATAACCGCTTGCAGAAAATTCTTCCAACCGGAATGATTTTACATGCAAAATTCAGCTTACCAACCAAAGACTGAATGTCCCTTAAGGAAAGTTTTTTCCTTGAAAGGGCCGCATCAATTGAAGATACTAAATCATGAATTTTTTCCAAGGGGAGTCTACATTCCATGGAAACGGCATCAATACAGATGCCCAGAAAACTAATCACAGAAGAAGGGCCTTCAGTTTTTTCACTAGCAACAGGGATCCCAAAATCCCTAGCTACTAACATAAAGGAATCCATCAGAATTTGGCACGAATTAAGCCCTTCAGGACCCACAAAAAGAAAATCATCCAAATAATGAATGACAGATGACAATCCCGAAATCTGTTTAACAACCCATTCTATGAAACAACTAAATTTCTCAAAATAAGAACAGGAAATGGAGCAGCCCATAGGTAAACATAAGTCAACAAAATAAAAGCCATCAACAAAACAACCCAATAAGTGATGACAAGAAGGATGAACAGGTAAAAGCCCGAATGCAGACTCAACATCCACTTTCGCCAACAAGACGTTAGAATCTGCTTCCCGCACCAAATCTAAGGGCTTATCAAAAGACGCGTATCTGACTGCAGATAACTCCGGATCAATACCATCATTAACTGAAAAACCTTTCGGGAAAGACAAATGATGAATCAATCTAAATTGATTTGGAACCTTCTTGGGAACAACACCCAGAGGAGAAACTCTTAGATTTTTAAAAGGTGGAACAGAAAATGGGCCTGCCATCCTACCCAAAGAGATTTCTTTCTGAATTTTTTCCACCACCACTTCAGGAAAATCCAATGCAGACTTCAAATTCCCAGAAAAAACAGATTCAATCCCCTCAGAAAAGGGGATATAAAAACCGTCAGAAAAACCCTTCAACAAAATATCCGAATCAAGCTGCTTAACCTTTCTTCTACCGTACAATTTTAACCACGGCTCCATCTTTTCTACTTTCACTGGCGTCCTGGCTTTGAACAACACTGTCCCCTTTTGTGACAGATCTACTTTTCTTGAAACATTTGGCACTTGAATGGATTCCTCCACAAAAGGAACATTCATGCTTGTATTTACAAGCTGTCCCAAATTTACAGGCTCCTTCATTAAATTGAAAACAAAGCCCTTTCCTAAAGGCCACTGCTGATGATGCCTCAGAGGGGGCATTGCCCCCTCCCCTCGGACCTTGAAAGGGCTGACCAGACCTTAATGGAGTCATGAGCTCCAACCATATACCCATATCCCTGTCGTCCCATCTCATTTCAGGCCGAACCGCCAAGCGCTGACGGAACTGCTCGTCATATCTCCACCATGCAAGCCCTCCATAGGTACGGCAAGCACTAGCAATCTCGTCAAGATAACAAAATAAAGAAGAACAACGCTCTGGGTTCTTCTCACCAATAACACTAGCCAAAATACAAAAAGCCTTTGACCAATTGGACAATGTTTTTGGCAATTTCCTAAATTTCCTTTTACGCTCTTCCTCTTTTTTAGCCGACTCGCTTCTGGAATCATCTTTAACATCAAATACCTGGTCAACCGGAAGCAGTGAAAATATTTCAACAAACTCCCTCTTCCAAATCTTTTCCTTTACCTCTTTAGCTAAATGAATGCCCAGAGGCCCAACAGAACACAAACATGGGTGCCTAAAAGCCTGATCAGATACTTTTGATTGCCCAACCATACTCACACTACCTGAAATCACAGAGTTGGCCTGCTCCGGGGGACCACCCCCAGACGGCACATTCTGAGCAACCCACACCCCAACGGGGCCAGAAGGGCCAACAACACTAGACTGACTGCTACTTTCCAACTGCGAGACTACATTTTTCAAACCTTTTAACATCAACTCACTCACTGTCTCCCTTGCAGTGACCGTCTCATTCCTTGCTTCCTGACGTGCTGCCTCGCTGCCTTGCCTCTTGCTTTCTCTTTCTTTATATCTCCTTTTTACAGGAGTTCTAGACCTTCTGGGTCTCCCTCGCTCCCTCGTCTGCCTATCCAGGGATCCCCATACAGAAGATTCACCTGTGTCCTGACTTCTCCTGTAGCTAACAGGCGAACGGGATCTCACCCGCCGCCATGGCACTGGAAACCTGGAACTGTCTTCTTGTCTCTTTCTTTCACCTTGCACTACCTGAGGCTGAGAGGATGCGTAATCCCTGTTAGCTACCCCTCTAACGTTATGACTAACACTTTCCTCCCCGCATCCCCTCCTATAATAAACACTCCCCATATCTTTCCTGTCTACAGCTTCAACCCCTAACGCATTACCCCCAGAACTACCACTTTCCGGAACTAAAGCCCTAATTAATTGAGATAAAACCTCCAAACCCCTTACCTCTTCCGTAGTTACTGGTCCGGACGTAGACGCTTGTTCATCATCCTCGCCGAAGTCGCTGTAATGCTCATCAATCCACAATGAATCTGCATCTTCCTGCATCCTTGAAGGAAGAGTGTCACTGCTCCGGCCTGCTGACATGAATCTAGAATGCACAGAGTCTGAGGAAAAGGAAACATTAACCTGCCTAGAGGCAGCCTCCCTATAATCCTTATCACTTGCTCTATCAATACATTTATTACCCCTCAAATAATCATCCCTATTATTAGGACCCTCTCTAAAACTCTCCCACGTTTCTGAACTACCTGGCCTAACAGCCACCTCAGCGTTTACAGCTCCTAAATCTGTATTGCAGTGCTTCCTTTTTGCAATTGCTTTCTTCCCTATTCCACCTGCAACTGCCTTAGAGCCTACCTCTGACCCAGGCTCTAAACTACCCCTAGGCCTATTATCCATTGTGTGCTTATCCTGAGTGGAAGTCTCCAAATTACCCCTTATGATCCAAGGCTTATTAGCCGTTACAGTCCTATCCTGACTAGTTGCGTCAATATTTCACCACACATTCAGGCCCTGCAAAGCCGTAATGGCTCCAGTATGTGAAGGCTCAAGCCCCAAGGCAGTAGTCCTTTCCTGGCCTCCGGAGATATTTTCCCGCCCAACTGCCACATTGCCAAAAAAAATAAATTAACCCCTTGATTGTCCATAAGGGCCCCTCTGAAAATTTCCCCAGTCCTGCGCTCCTGAGCTCCCTATGCCTGAGAAGGCCGTAATCTCCTGAATTGGCGCCAAACAACTTACGTGACGCTCCTCCAACGAATCTTCTTCTCCGGCCGCCATTGCTGCTTCATCCGACGCCACCGCTTCACCAATCAAGTCTCCGGTACCTGAAAAAGAAGAAGGATTACCAGCTGCAGACTCTCCTTGAAGAAACCGCGACTCGTCCGGCCTGCTGAAGATAACGGTCCCGGTCCGTTGTCCAACAGCTCCGCTTTTCTTCTCCGCTGCCACTCGCTGACCGGATCCTCCTGCTGCCACCAACGATTTCACCGGCTTCCTTCTCCGACTCCCGGACTCCGGCCTCTTCACGGTGGATGGACTCAGCCTCTCTGGCGGGCGGGATCTACGAACCGGCCTGGATACCTCACCGTCCGCCGTGACCGCACCTCCGGCTCCAACGTCTTCCTCCTCAGCCAGCTTCTTCCGGATCCACTCCGCACCTTTGGACGACAGCAGCTCCTGGACCGTACCGATAATCGCCTGGAAATCTGCCATGGTAAGTAAAGACAGGGACGCTTCTCTTCACAGGTCTTCTCTCCTGCTCAGCAAACCAACGAGTGAGCAACGGCTCACAGAACCACGCCCCTATGCCTAGAGTGAGGTCATTGGCCCCTCCTCTCATAGGCATTCCTACGGGGCTCGATTTCAGACTGTCTGTGTCTGATCACTGTATAACAAAACAAAAAAAACGTATTTTATTTATTGTTAGCAAATAATTACACTGATCAACTGGCTAGGAGAGTAATCAGCAGCTACTTGATGCACATTGCACAGACAGATCGAACCTGACCTGGAGAGATCAAGATCTGTATTATGCTGCACCAGCTGGGTAATGCACATTACTTTATCTGTGGTGGACTAGGGAGCTGAGAGTCTCATTGGCAGCTGAGAGCAGCAGAGCATTACCCCGATCTCACCTCTCTGTGCTGTCTCCATTATTTACTGTGAGCTGAAACTCTTCTATCTACACATAGTTTAGAAATTAGTAGTTTGGTTCTGCTGGTGTCACAGTGCTCCTGCAGAGAAACGCTGTCTTGTAATCATTCAGAGGTGAGGTCAGTGCTCAGACAGTGTAACGGACAAGGGGGGTGAGAGTCTCATTGGCAGCTGAGAATTACCAGGCTCTCACCTCTGTGTTGTCTCCATTATTTACTGTTTCAGCTCTCTCTGACCTAGATTTGGAGTTTGGCGGTAGCCGTGAAAACCAGCGTTAGAGGCTCCTAACGCTGGTTTTAGGCTACCGCCGGTATTTAGAGTCACTCAAAATAGGGTCTAACGCTCACTTTTCAGCCGCGACTTTTCCATACCGCAGATCCCCTTACGTCAATTGCGTATCCTATCTTTTCAATGGGATCTTCCTAACTCCGGTATTTAGAGTCGTTTCTGAAGTGAGCGTTAGACATCTAACGACAAAACTCCAGCCGCAGGAAAAAAGTCAGTAGTTAAGAGCTTTCTGGGCTAACGCCGGTTTATAAAGCTCTTAACTACTGTACTCTAAAGTACACTAACACCCATAAACTACCTATGTACCCCTAAACCGAGGTCCCCCCACATCGCCGCCACTCGATTACATTTTTTTAACCCCTAATCTGCCGACCGCCACCTACGTTATCCTTATGTACCCCTAATCTGCTGCCCCTAACACCGCTGACCCCTGTATTATATTTATTAACCCCTAATCTGCCCCCCACAACGTCTCCGCCAGCTACCTACACTTATTAACCCCTAATCTGCCGTCCGCATGCCGCCGCCAGCTACATTATCCCTATGTACCCCTAATCTGCTGCCCCTAACACCGCCGACCCCTATATTATATTTATTAACCCCTAATCTGCCCCCCACAACGTCGCCTCCACCTGCCTACACTTATTAACCCCTAATCTGCCGAGCGGACCTGAGCGCTACTATAATAAAGTTATTAACCCCTAATCCGCCTCACTAACCCTATAATAAATAGTATTAACCCCTAATCTGCCCTCCCTAACATCGCCGACACCTAACTTAAATTATTAACCCCTAATCTGCCGACCGGAGCTCACCGCTATTCTAATAAATGGATTAACCCCTAAAGCTAAGTCTAACCCTAATACTAACACCCCCCTAAGTTAAATATAATTTAAATCTAACAAAATAAATTAACTCTTATTAAATAAATTATTCCTATTTAAAGATAAATACTTACCTGTAAAATAAATCCTAATATAGCTACAATATAAATTATATTTATATTATAGCTATTTTAGGATTTATATTTATTTTACAGGTAACTTTGTATTTATTTTAACCAGGTACAATAGCTATTAAATAGTTAAGAACTATTTAATAGCTAAAATAGTTAAAATAATTTCAAATTTACCTGTAAAAGAAATCCTAACCTAAGTTACAATTAAAACTAACACTATACTATCAATAAATTAATTAAATAAACTACCTACAATTACCTACAATTAACCTAACACTACACTATCAATAAATTAATTAAATACAATTCCTACAAATAAATACAATTAAATAAACTTGCTAAAGTACAAAAAATAAAAAAGAACTAAGTTACAAAAAATAAAAAAGATATCTACAAACATAAGAAAAATATTACAACAATTTTAAACTAATTACACCTACTCTAAGCCCCCTAATAAAACAACAAAGCCCCCCAAAATAAAAAATGCCCTACCCTATTCTAAATTACTAAAGTTAAAAGCTCTTTTACCTTACCAGCCCTGAACAGGGCCCTTTGCGGGGCATGCCCCAAGAAGTTCAGCTCTTTTGCCTGTAAAAAAAAACATACAATACCCCCCCCCCAACATTACAACCCACCACCCACATACCCCTAATCTAACCCAAACCCCCCTTAAATAAACCTAACACTAAGCCCCTGAAGATCATCCTACCTTGTCTTCACCTCACCAGGTATCACCGATCCGTCCTGGCTCCAAAATCTTCATCCAACCCAAGCGGGGGTTGGCGATCCATCATCCGGTGCCTGAAGAGGTCCAGAAGAGGCTCCAAAGTCTTCATCCTATCCGGGAAGAAGAGGCGATCCGGACCGGCAACCATCTTGATCCAAGCGGCATCTTCTATCTTCATCCGATGACGACGGGCTCCATCCTGAAGACCTCCACCGCGGACCCATCTTCTTCCGGCGACGTCCAACTGCAGAATGACGGTTCCTTTAAGGGACGTCATCCAAGATGGCGTCCCTCGAATTCCGATTGGCTGATAGGATTCTATCAGCCAATCGGAATTAAGGTAGGAATATTCTGATTGGCTGATGGAATCAGCCAATCAGAATCAAGTTCAATCCGATTGGCTGATCCAATCAGCCAATCAGATTGAGCTTGCATTCTATTGGCTGATCGGAACAGCCAATAGAATGCGAGCTCAATCTGATTGGCTGATTGGATCAGCCAATCGGATTGAACTTGATTCTGATTGGCTGATTCCATCAGCCAATCAGAATATTCCTACCTTAATTCCGATTGGCTGATAGAATCCTATCAGCCAATCGGAATTCGAGGGACGCCATCTTGGATGACGTCCCTTAAAGGAACCGTCATTCGGCTAGTAGGCGTCGGGAGAAGAGGATGTTCCGCGTCGGAGGTCTGCAAGATGGATCCGGAAGAAAGAAGATTGAAGATGCCGTTGATAGAAGACTTCATCCGGATCATGGACCTCTTCAGCTCCCGCTTGGATGAAGACTTCATCCGGATCATGGACCTCTTCAGCTCCCGCTTGGATGAAGACTTCAGCCGGATCATGGACCTCTTCAGCCCCCCGCTTGGGCTTGGATCAGGACATCGGAGGAGCTCTTCAGGACGGATCGGTGAACCTGGCAGGGTGAAGATAAGGTAGGAAGATCTTCAGGGGCTTAGTGTTAGGTTTATTTATGGGGGGTTTGGGTTAGATTAGGGGTATGTGGGTGGTGGGTTGTAATGTTGGGGGGGGGTATTGTATGTTTTTTTTTACAGGCAAAAGAGCTGAATTCTTTGGGGCATGCCCCGCAAAGGGCCCTGTTCAGGGCTGGTAAGGTAAAAGAGCTTTGAACTGTAGTAATTTAGAATAGGGTAGGGCATTTTTTTTTATTTTGGGGGGTCTTTGTTATTTTATTAGGGGGCTTAGAGTAGGTGTAATTAGTTTAAAATTGTTGTAATATTTTTCTTATGTTTGTAAATATTTTTTTATTTTTTGTAACTTAGTTATTTTTTTTTTTTGTACTTTAGCTAGTTTATTTAATTGTATTTATTTGTAGCAATTGTATTTAATTAATTTATTGATAGTGTAGTGTTAGGTTAATTGTAGGTAGTTTATTTAATTAATTTATTGATAGTCTAGTGTTAGGTTTATTTGTAACTTAGGTTAGGATTTATTTTACAGGTAATTTTGTAATTATTTTAACTAGGTAGCTATTAAATAGTTCTTAACTATTTAATAGCTATTGTACCTGGTTAAAATAAATACAAAGTTACCTGTAAAATAAATATTAATCCTAAAATAGCTATAATATAAATATAATTTATATTGTAGCTATATTAGGATTTATTTTACAGGTAAGTATTTATCTTTAAATAGGAATAATTTATTTAATAAGAGTTAATTTATTTCGTTAGATTTAAATTATATTTAACTTAGGGGGGTGTTAGTATTAGGGTTAGACTTAGCTTTAGGGGTTAATCCATTTATTAGAATAGCG
Organism: Bombina bombina; assembly: GCF_027579735.1. Lineage (NCBI taxonomy): Eukaryota > Metazoa > Chordata > Amphibia > Anura > Bombinatoridae > Bombina > Bombina bombina. The sequence goes on from NW_026513017.1 coordinate 133,663, forward strand.
GTGAGCTCCGGTCGGCAGATTAGGGGTTAATAATTGAAGTTAGGTGTCGGCGATGTTAGGGAGGGCAGATTAGGGGTTAATACTATTTATGATAGGGTTAGTGAGGCGGATTAGGGGTTAATAACTTTATTATAGTAGGGCTCAGGTCCGCTCGGTAGATTAGGGGTTAATAAGTGTAGGCAGGTGGAGGCGACATTGTGGGGGGCAGATTAGGGGTTAATAAATATAATATAGGCGTCGGCGATGTTAGGGCAGCAGATTAGGGGTACATAGAGATAATGTAAGTAGCGGCGGTTTACGGAGCGGCAGATTAGGGGTTAATAATAATATGCAGGGGTCAGCGATAGCGGGGGCGGCAGATTAGGGGTTAATAAGTGTAAGGTTAGGGGTGTTTAGACTCGGGGTACATGTTAGAGTGTTAAGTGCAGACGTAGGAAGGGTTACCGCATAGCAAACAATGGGGCTGCGTTAGGAGCTGAACGCGGCTTTTTTGCAGGTGTTAGGTTTTTTTTCAGCTCAAACAGCCCCATTGTTTCCTATGGGGGAATCGTGCACGAGCACGTTTTTGAGGCTGGCCGCATCCGTAAGCAACTCTGGTATCGAGAGTTGAAGCTGCGTTAAAAATGCTCTACGCTCCTTTTTTGGAGCCTAACGCAGCCTTTATGTGGACTCTCGATACCAGAGTTATTTCTATGGTGCGGCCAGTAAAACGCGGGCGTTAGTTTTTCGGCTCGTTACCGACAAAACTCCAAATCTAGCCGTCTGTAACTTAACTCCTTGCTGTCTGCACAGTGTTTAGAGGGTGGTGTTTCTAAGCAGCTAAGAGTTTGTCTAATACAGTAAGTAATATGACTGGGGCCTGTTACTTAGTCAATAATGTCTGAAGTAGATTGTGGAGTATAGACAACACCTTGTTTCCTGTATATTTTGCAAAATGCACTGAATGAAGAGGAACATTCAGTCAGTTTATACAACAAAAGTCGGTAAAGTCATCTAATAATTCCTTTTTATTATAAAGTTACCTGTCCATTCTGCTCTCAAAGTGCAGTAGTTCACTATATAGTACAGCACTGGTTGTTTAGAGTTGTATATAATCTGTTTCAGTAGAGATTATACTGCTGACATGTACAGCTAACTAACTGTCATCTAGAACTAAACCACCCTGTGTTAGTGTGTTTAAATATATATAAATATATCTGTGTGTGTGCACATATGTGTGTATAAATATCTGCATATGTGTATATATTGGATGTTATGCTATTGGATGTGATAAATTGTGTGTGTGTGTGTTTGTGTGAATGTGTGTGTGTTTGTATGAATGTGTCTTTTGTGTGAATATTTATGTGTGCGTGTGTCTGTACTAAACAACCCAATGTAATGTAAATGATTATAAATACAGTTAATACAACAGATATGTTAATAAAAATAACACTCAATATTGCACAATTTTAAGTTTCATTTGTAGTATCAAGACAAAGAATATTGTTTTTGTGACATCTGAGATATCCAGTGACTACTTTCTTTTGTGATTCAGATTGAGCATGAAATTTTAAGCAACTTTCTAATTTACTCCTATTATAAAATTTTCTTCATTCTCTTGATATCTTTATTTGAAATGCAAGAATGTAAGTTTAGATGCCGGCCCATTTTTGGTGAAAAACCTGGGTTGTCCTTGCTGATTGGTGGATACATTCATCCACCAATAAAAAAAGTGCTGTCCAGAGTACTGAGCCCCAAAAAAGCTTAGATGCCTTCTTTTTCAAATAAAGATAGTAAGAGAACGAAGAAAAATTGATAATAGGAGTAAATTAGAAAGTTGCTTAAAATTGCATGCTCTTTCTGAATTACAAAAGAAAAAAATTGGGTTCAGTGTCCCTTTAAAGTTGAGGAGCTCAGTAGCAGCATCTAGTAAATGGGAGCTTTATGTAATATGTTAAAGAAGACATTGCATATAATGCATCTAAATATTACAATACAAGAAGGAATAAATAGGTGGAGTCATCTGAGGGGGTGGGGTTTTATTTCAAGGGGTGGGAACTAGCGCCCCACCACCTTCAAGATTCACCAGCCGCCACTGCTTTTAACGCCGGCTTTATAAAAACCAGTCATACCAGCGCTGTATGTAAGTGAGCGGTGACAATAAACTGCACGTTAGCCCCGCACCCCTGTTACCGTAAAACTCGTAATCTCGCCGATAAAAAGTTATGATGATGTTCCCCTTAGTTTTGAAAGCTTACACATGAGTACTATGTGAATCAATATGTCAGCTAGTTGTAGTACAATGATGTGTTAGAGAGTTAGGATAACTAATACAATGAAACTGTGTAAAGTTTAGAGGCTGTGGATAAAGAGTTACATCAAATGTCCTCATGGCTTTGGTGGTTTATACCAAGGATGCTATGGGAATCTGTATAATGCCAGCTGGGAATAGTATAATAAGTGAATTGTGTATGAGCATACTAAAAGTTGCAATAGTGTTCCAAACTCATTAGGGGGATTAACATATAGCAGCTATGTGAAGTAGGGGAGCCGTAAATCTCAAAATTAAAGTGTGCATTGGTATATCTGGTATGTCTGAATAGATTCGTGATGCTGAGACATATAGGGTGTGGGGAAAGCAATGAGTGTCTATATAGAGTTAATCAAGTCTCGTTACCATGGGAGCACTGGGTAATCTGAATCATGTTATGGCGGGTAGTTTCCTCTGGAGTTTGAAGACCTATAGGGGGTGTAGTTGTGGGTTCAAAAACGTTAATAAAACCATCTGGGTATATATGAGAGTGTAGGGTATTGTGGTTTAAAATAGCATCTCAAGCGTGTAGGGAACAATATAATAGGAAAACACTACTATTCAAATCAAATACTAGCAATTAACAAGTTGGTCTTATAGCTGGTGAAAAACAATCCAAAGGTATGGCAGTAATACCATCTGTCTGTATACGTATAAATAAGCTGCTGCAGTAAAAGCCAAACTTTCCAAACAGGATACATGAGCAACAATAACATAGTATGGTTAGTTAGAGTATTAAACTAGAGTGAGAGCTTAAAAGATCTTTCAGCTGGAGGTAATAAAAAAAAAATAAGATAAAAAAAAGTCAGTCCTCAATGCCAAATAGGGGTCAGAATGGCGATTGATTCCTCATGTATTACTAACCACTAATAGTGGTATATGGGGAATATTTTAGTCAGATGAATTTCATTCCGCATGTGATCCATGTAGGCTCTGGTGTGCAGATAGATAACTCAGTAAAGCCTAATGTCGCTAATTCTAGGGGAGAGGAAAAAGTAATTTCTGTGGGTAGGGTTAAGGCTATCTGATAGTTTAGCAATTTATAGGGGGCATGGTGTGGTTGTTAGTTTAAGGTAACAAAAGTATACTTCTGAGAAAGAATCTACAGAACCGTTAACCATTAAGATAGAAAAAACCTTAATATGAGGCCTCTATATAATGCATCAGAACGTACTACATAGCAATAGATATAAGTCAATAGAATTCAAAAAGTTATCCCTTTAAACACTTTTCCAATTATCTTCTATTACACAGTTTTGCTTTATTCTCTTGGTATTCTTTATTGAAGGAGCAACAATGCACTACTGGTAACTAGCTGAACACATTGGTAAGCCAATGTAAAGAGGTAGATAAGTGCAGTCACCAATCAGCAGATAGCTCTCAGCACCTAAGCCTACCTAGGTATTCTTTTCAACAAAGGATATCACGAGAATGAAGCAATTTAGAATAGAAGTACATTGGGAAGTTGTTTAAAGTTCTATACTCTACCTAAATCATGAAATTAAACATTTTGGTTTTCAGGTCCCTTTAAGTTGCATTCTGCCACTTCTCAGCATGGGCAAGCAACTGATTTCCTGTTCCTCTAGCATTCACTGAACAGTAATCCAGGTCGAATTGCTCTAGAAGATGTATTACATTGAGCTATATATGCCTTCATTTGGAGGCCCCAGCCCCCTTGTGTATGCTGTACAAAGTAATTGATCCTGCACAAAAACTTAAATTATGCTTAGACGATAATTTTATTTTCTTCTAACGGGGAGAGTCCACAGCTGCATTCATGACTTTTGGGAAATACAGAACCTGGCCACCAGGAGGAGGCAAAGACATCCCAGCCAAAGGCTTAAATACCTCCCCCGCTTCCATCATCCCCCAGTCATTCTTCCACGGGAAAAAGGAACTGTAGGAAAAATATCAGGGTGAAAAAAGGTGCCAGAAGAACAACAAAATTAAGGCCGCCCCATTAAAAAAAACATGGGCGGGGAGCAGTGGACTCTCCCCGTCAGAAGGAAACAAAATGATCTGGTAAGCATAATTTAAGTTTTTCTTCTTAAATGGGGAAAGTCTACAGCTGAATTCATTACTTTTGGGAAATCAATACCCAAGCTATAGAGCACACTGAATTCAAAACGGGCGGGAACAAAAAAGGTGGCCCATTCTGAGGGCATCACAGCCTGCTATAACCCAAAACTCCCGATAAAAAAACTGTGTGAACAGACGCAGAAGCAACACAAAAAAGGAAGAGGACCAAGTAACTGCCCATCAGTTAGAATCATAAAGATCCTTGCTAGAGACCACTCAGATCACTAGACTCAACTAAGCACAAAAGCCTCTGAGGAGACAAAAGTCTTGCTGGCTCGAAGCCCGCCAAGGAAAACCTCTCCATGACCAATGGGAAGGGGGACACCAAAACTCCCCACCACATTCTCCCAGAAGAAGAAGGAAGAATCAGATAAGGAGTCCAAAAGGACCACCCAAACAAACCCCCCAAAATCAAGGGCAAACAAAGGAAGAAGCCCCTAGCATAACTCAAAAAGAGCGGACTACAAGGCTGTAATATGACAAAGCCGTGTAAATAATACTCTACCGACAGAGGAGAGCAACGCAAGAAAAGTTCCAGACCACCTCATACATGGATCCCAAGGAACCAATGTAAGGCCTTAACCAGAACCGAAGTCCTAGAAGGACAAAAAGTAGAACCCTCTACCTTACCATAGAGCGCTGTCCAGCACTAAGAAACTGAACACCCGAGGGTAAAAAAAAACCGGGAGAAGAACAGACAAAACAGGTAGGAATATACGTTTACACCCAGTCGAAAGCCGCAGGCTTCCATCTGATAGGCAGTCCAACTAAGTGTCAAGCCTTCAAAAACTAGGCAACAAGGTAGTTAGGAAATGTGTACCAGAACCTTCCTGGGAGAGAAAAACTCTGAAAACAGTGCGGATCAACTCCCCCTATCAGAAAACAGGGAAGGGAGGACAGCACTCTGACCAAGAATGAAAAACCAGCAAATCGCAGAGGGAAGGTTCCACCGCGAGGCCTCCCACATAAGGAAGGAGCACTCAGTAGCTCCTCATGATACGCGGTCGATGCTCAACAGAACAGTTAGAATTCCTGACCCCTACTCCGAGCAAACAGTCCCAGCACCGAAGCGACTGGTAAAGTCCAAAGGACAAGGGAGAACAAAAATTCCCTGTAACGACCAGGCCCAGAGATCAGCAACAAATCTCCAGCCACGAGCTCCCCAGGAAAGGAAGAAGGAAGAGGCACAAACCCCCAGAGACACTAGCTCGGGTTCCAAGATACGTATCTACATCTCCCTTCAGAACTGGAGGGGAAGGTATCCTCCACCAAGAGAGACCCTCGACTAACAACTATCAGAATAGATGCAACATGAAAAACCAACCTACCAGGTGGACACAAACTCATGACATCCTGCACGCAAAACAGGGAAGCAAACCCCAATGAACTCCGAGATCAGAGGAAAATGACCTCCGGAGGAGACAACAGGATAGATGCAGTAGACCAGAGTCTCCCAAATAGAAGGAAATTGAAGACTCAACAGCTTGCTAGCACACATGCAAGGTGCAATAGCTGCAACTGGTCTTCAAACTGCAAATCCGCTAACGTAACCATCCAGCCCCTACAACCAGCTCAGTAAAGAAATTCCCATTTCTCCGGAAGGAATAAAAAGAAGCTGCCAGTAGGAACAAGGAGATGTTCCCAGGATCGGGAAACCCAACCTGTTACGCAATCGGCTAGATCCAAAGTCTATGAAATCTGGAAAACAGAGTAACCAAAATGCCCAGTCAAAGACAAGGACTAGGTTAAAAGACCAGACACCTGGAACCCAGAGCTGGATCCAATCTAATAACCCTTGAGGAACATGCACAAGATTACTCCTTCTTAAGATGACCTTGCACCAAGGTAGATGCAATCACAGCTATGCCCCCACTGGGTCTTGAACACTGATCTCCCATGTTAGTATCCCAGAGACTGAGCACTCATCCCCAACGGGCCTCCCGGATCCACACCCACCAAGTAAGACGAAGGCAGGACCCAAAAGGGATCAGAACTCAAACTAGAAAGCAGTCTCTGTTTGAGAGAATATGACAGTCTCTAAAGATCCACTCTGAATCAACCTCCAGGGGGGGCCTACGGCTCAAGGAATTGATGAATAAACGAGCATCCTTAAACTCCTAGCAGGCGACGGAACCAAACCGAATTGCCCAAGCAGGGGCAACCAAACCTATGTAAAAGAGACAACATACAATCCCCCAAATCCCAAAAATTATAGGATCAGAAGAGGATATCATAAGAAAACAAACCCTAAGGTCCGGATTTCCTCAATCAGACGACAGGAAGACTGACCCCAAGGAAAGGGGAAACAAAATTCACCACCAACCTCGACCCTAAGGAAGAGGTACTGTCGAAAGAGATCAGAACTAATCCGGACAATGCAATCCGGAATGAAGTACCATAAAGGAGAAGTAAGCACCCCCTAAACCAGATAGGGAAGATCTCTATGGAGTCATCTGAACCCCCTCCGCTATTGAAGGGGAGAACCAAAGGAATCAAGTACACTGTCATAGCAGGATCCGTAATCCCAGCTAACCCTACTAGCTATGCAGGGACAGGACACCTAGGAGTGAGTACATTAAACATCGGACGCCCCCCATTCCAGATGCATAAACTAGGACCAGCTTGACATCTAGGATAGAAGGGCCTTCATAACTTGTAGAACAGGAAAAACAACCTCTTAACAAAAGTAAAGCAAACTCAGTACCCAAGCAGGACCAGCCTGTTGTCAAGGGCACAACATGTCTGATATGGGCCCCAAGGAACAGAGATAATTAGTACCCAACCACGGCCAGCCTGATATACAGGGCATGACAGAACTGTTCAAGGCCACTGAAAGGTCTAAGCCCTAGCAGGGCTAGACTAAATAAACAGACAAACAGTAGACATATAGGCTCTGAGACCTAAGCCATGTCTCAATTTTTTTTTATAACTTCCGCGGAAGTATAGCTATCGTGACCACAAAATCGCCAGTATCAAATCCAAGAGAAGAAAAGTTTTCCAAAAGGGAAAAACTGCAACAGTCTTAAGCTCACAAAAAGAAATAAAATAAATCCTAACCGGATAAAAATAAAGGAAGGCAGCACCCGCAGGTGAACGCCCAGGAAGAATCGACACACTAACAGGACCAGCCAGTCAGAGACCCGATTCCTCCACTGGGAATGAGATACACACACAAAAAAAGGAGACGACCAGGAGAAAGATCTTCATCCCTCCACTCGTCTAACACTGCTTGCCATCTGGAGCAGAAGACTGAGGAACCAACGACTCATTAGAATTGGGCTCCTCTAACGCTGCCAACACATGCCTCAGCAGGACATGAAGGCGCACCAGTCAAAATTGAAAGGCAAGACTCACTTCCACCGGTTCATCTGACGACTCCGGCCCCGAAGGCTGTACCCCTGAAGCCTCAGGGGACCCAGCTTCCCCAGAGAGCTGAACCAATACAGACAATCCCACGCCTGATGGGCCCTGATTAAGAGAACATGGACAAGATCTTCCCGGAAGATGTAATTGCTCCAACGCCATAGATATGGCCATGTGGAACCGTGCAGTAACCTCTTTCGGAAACAAGCCACCTTCTAACTTTCATCCATGCTCTCACTGAGAGGCTGACAGGACTACTTAAAACTCCAGTACCATTTTGAAGAGTACTACCCTCCATAAGAGACTATCTTAAATCTTCTGACACTTCTCTGCCAACCTCCTGTGACGAAAGGCAAAGAATGACTGGGGGATAAGGGAAGTGGGGGAGGTATTTAAGCATTTGGCTGGGGTGTCTTTGCCTCCTCCTGGTGACCAGGTTCTGTATTTCACAAAAGTAATGAATGCAGCTGTGAACTCTCCCCATTTAAGAAGAAAAGAAGTTAAAAAAGAAACTAAAATGTAAAATCCTATTAAAATGATAGATAATACATATCACAATAATTTCTATTAAGTATAACCTACTGCTTATTGTTTTTTTTATTACAACAATGAAACAGATTGTTTATATCTATTTTTAAAAAGTACATGCTGCTCTTTTAAATGATTATCTAATTGACCTATTGATTAAGTTTTGGCAGTTAAATAGTTTCCAAAGTCTGCCACATTTATTACTCTCAGCATTTTCACATTAGCCACCTGAAACCTGTTATAGCTCAATCAAGTCCCAGTTGATAGTCATGCCCATTAAATAACTATGATACTGTCAATTGCTTTTACACATGATTAAAATCTGATAGCTTCACATTGACAGGCCAAAATTAATGGCAACAGCTATCTATAACAGATACATCCCCTTACATTTCTTACTTTCCTGTATGCCTTGACTTGGTGTAAAACTCAATGTGTAGTGAATGAACTATAAATGATCTGTAACACTGTTAAAAGAACACATTTACAAGTTCAGCTACAATATACTATTGTGAAGCACCTGCCAGTACTAAAGCTGCACACATGCACACCTTAGAGGAAATGTTTGTCTACAGGTAACTCAATCCACTTGTATAGTGAGCGGTCGAGGATCAAGCCCACCCTGATGGTAGCCATGGTCAGCTACCTACCACCTACCTACCACTTATCAACAGCAACCCCACTGTATTTAACATTAACCATCCTGCCTTTACTAGCAACCGTGGCAATACTAGCAAATTAACTCCCTGACAATCATCTTTTGACAACCAAGGGATACTCTAAAAAAATGCTCTAGAGCCACATAGCATCTAACGGGCCCCTAGCACACAAGGTCTTTTCGTCAACTGCTACAACCCACCCCCAAAAAAGAGCAGCACTATCTCTTCTAATTAATGGCATTTCATCTGTTTGATGTCAATTTAAAATGTTTATAAAGTATCACTTTAACATGCAGATTGTTGCAATATAATTCTTAAAGGAGCATAAGATTTCTTAAACTTTATTATATACTTATTTCCTTTATCGTTTATCTGAATCAGAGATCAGCACCATTCATAGTCTCTGGTGCTGTTCTTGGAGCAAACACATCCATTTGTCAGTGCACATGCCCCCTGTGCAAGCTTGAGTGACAGCGCACACACATTGTCAGAAAGGGGGCGATTTATAAAGCTGAGGTGGACAGGGGCGCATATACGCACTCCTGTCCGTTGCAGCTCGCCTCTGGTGGCTGAATTCCTCTGGCGGAATTCAGCATTGCACACAAGCGTTATTTTGCGCTCGCGTGCAATACCGCCCCCTGCCCGTGCACAGCCAATCACGCTCGGCCAGGAGCTGTCAATCTTCCCGGTCGGACTATACCGGGGAGATTAAAATTTGCCGCTTTAGAGGTGGCGAAAGGTTAGGAAAGCAGCAGTCTGATGACTGCTGCTTGTTAAATACGACGTGCAGGTTCTCTTGTGAGAACCTGCAGTCATATGGGGTTGAAAGGCTTGCGAAGCCTTTGATAAATCGAACCCTAAGTATCTGTCACTGGTAATAGGTAACAGTCTCTGTGTGACATAGGCATTTTTTAATGCAAGAATAAAACAAAAAGTCTTAAAGGAACATACAAGGGCAAAAAATAAAATGCTTTAATGTGTTAGAGCAGTGTTTTTCAACCAGTGTGCCGTGGCACACTAGTGTGCCGTGAGAGATACTCAGGTGTGCCACGGCAGACTGACAACAGTGTGACATCTTTTTTAAACTTTGCTTGTTTTTTACTCCCAATGCAGGGGTAGTTTGTAGGAGGCATGGCATAACAGCACAATACATACAGTATGTGCGTGTGTGTGTGTATGTGTATATATATATGCTGTATTAGGCTACAATGTGTGATTTTTTTTAAATTTTGGGATGGTGGTGTGCCACAGGATTTTTTAATGTAAAAAGTGTGCCACGGCAAAAAAAAGGTTAAAAATCACTGTGTTAGAGCATTATACTATTGCACTACTGCCCACATATATGTGATATGCCTTTCAAAATAGGATACCAAGGGATCAAATTAAATGTAATAATAAAATTAAACAGTGGTATACAATCCTCTAAACCATTACATTTTAATTTTGAGTTTCATATCCCATTAAATGTAAATATTCTTAGCATATATACATGTAATAATAAAATTAAACAGTCACTTACAATTGCATGTTCTCTAAACCATTTCTAATTTGAAGTTGCATATCCCTTTATATATACTAAGTATATCACTCTTTAAATATGCTAAACATATATATATATATATATATATATATATATATATATATATATATATATAAGAATACAAAAAATCACAAACAGCACTAAAGTAAAGTGTTAATATAGTGAGTTCAACATATCTCAAAAAATATATATATATTTTTATTTCCTATTAATCATTCCATACACAATAGTATATAAAAAACTAATATATATATATATATATATATATATATAGCTAAAATGAAAAGAAAGATGCAGCACAATAAATGTATTGGAGAGCTCAAGTGTGACGTATGCGTATCTCACACTTATCAGTTTCAATATGGTAACAATCAAACAGACTTAGAGAGAAAATAAAATTCAAGCAGGATAAGGAAAAATCCTAATAGTCCTGTTGATTATCCTATAATAAGGCCAAGTGTGTTTGTCCGAAGCTGTCATGCGCAGTAGAGACTGCACGAGGACAAACACACCTGGCCTTCAACAAACTGACCTGGGCTGGCTGCTGGCACCTAATCCATGAAGGGGGTGGAGCTGACCGGCCATGAAGGGGCGGAGCCATGTCATAAAGGGGCAGACCTGGGTGTGAAGGGGCAGAGTCTGGGAATGATGGGGCGGGGGGCGGGTGGGAGCTGCCGTGGCTGTCTGATATAGAGCAAAAGAGGGGGAGAGAGAGCAAAAGAGAGGGGGTGAGAGAACAAAAGAGAGGGGTGAGAGAGAGAAAAAGAGAGGGGTGAGAGAGAGTAAAAGAGAAGGGTGAATTAAATGTTGACGTTAAGCTATATGCAAAACTCATAGCCTCCAGACTCAATACATTTTTGCCGCAATTAATACATTTAAATCAGGTAGGCTTTGTGCCACATAGAGAGGCACGAGACAACACCCTTAAGGTCCTCAACTTGCTTGAGTACTCTCAAACCCATGATATACCCTCTATTTTCCTGGCCATCGATGCCGAAAAGGCTTTCGATAGGTTGGATTGGCTATTTTTAAAATGTACGCTAACGCGGTTTGGCATGGGAGAGAACTTAATAGGGAAAATATTCGCTCTCTATCATACACCGAAAGCCTGTATTAAATTAAATGATTCCATATCAGACCCTTTCCCCATATCGAACGGAACAAGGCAGGGCTGCCCCCTCTCCCCTCTACTTTTTATTTTGGCCATGGAAGTCTTAGCCTCTAATGTTAGGAAAAATGAAAAAAATACACAGAATTCAAATTGAAGATACGCAATATAAAACAACTCTCTATGCAGATGTTTTATTTTCATTAACTTCCCCCCTACAGTCTCTTTCTGCATTGATGCCGGTCATAGAGACGTATAGTAATCTATCTAATTTTAAAATAAATATGTAAAAATCAGAGTTTCTGGGTATTGGGATCACAGGGCAAAAGAGGGGGAGAGAGAGAGCAAAAGAGGGGGAGAGAGAGTGCAAAAGAGGGGGAGAGACAGAGAGAGCAAACAAGAGGGGGAGACAGAGAGAGAGCAAAAGAGAGGGGGTGAGAGAGAGATCCATAGAGAGGGGGGGAGAGATAAAAAGAGAGGGGCAAAGAGAGAGCAAAAGATAGGGAGAGAGAGAGCAAAAGATAGGGGGAAGAGAGAGCAAAAAAATGGGAGAGAGAGAGCAAAAGAGAGGGGGGTGGAGCAAAATAGAAGGGGGGATAGAGAGAAAAAGAGAGGTGGAGAGAGAGAGAGAGAGAGAGAGAGAGAGCAAAAGAGAGGAGGGAGAGAGAGAGCAAAAGAGAGGGGGAGAGAGAGAGCAAAAGAGAGGGGGAGAAAGAGAGCAAAAGAGAGGTGGGAGAGAGAGTGCAAAAGAGATGGGGAGAGAGCGCAAAATAGAGGGGGAAGAGAGAGAGCAAGAGAGGGTTGAGAAAGAGAGCAAAAGAGAGGAGGAGAGAGAGAGAGCAAGAGAGGGGAGAGAGAGAGAGAGCAAGAGAGGGGGAGAGAGAGAGAGCAAAAGAGAGGGGAGAAAGCAAAAGAGAGGAGGGGAGAGAGAGAGCAAAACAGAGGAGGGGAGAGAGAGAGCAAAAGAGAGGGGGAGATAGAGCAAAAGAGAGGGGGGGGAGAGAGAGAGCAAAAGAGAGGGTGGAGAGAGAGAGCAAAAGAGAGGGTGGAGAGAGAGAGCAAAAGAAAGGGGGGAGAGAGAGAGCAAAAGAGAGGGGGAGAGAGAGAGCGCAAAAGAGGTGGGAGAGAGCGCAAAAGAGAGGGGGGGAGAGAGAGAGCAAAAGAGAGGGGAGAGAGAGAGCAAAAGAGAGGGGGAAGAGAGAGAGGAAAATAGAGGGGGGGGGGGAGAGAGCAAGGGGTGGGACCGCTGTACTGCAAAAAAATGGCCCGTGTACACTGGGTTTAGGACTAGTAGCATATAAAACATCACTAACAGATAAAAAATAACTAAATGATTAAAAAAAGGATTTATCAAATATAAAAATCCGCAACCAGACAATACCTGCAAACTCACAACGAGTTTCTGGGTCTTGCCCCTTCATCGGACACCTAATCAACGGGACTTTGGTAACTGATTGGTTTTAAGAAAAGTGTACCTTTCCAAAGTTAGGATGTTATGTACTTTTGATCTCCAGATTCCCACCGAGGGAGCCATCTTGGATTTCCAGTTAGAGGCTATCAGCATTTTTGCTGCATTAAATAAAATGTGTGCTAGGGATTTCTTTATTGAACAACGGATCTCACTAAAAGTGTTGAACAGGCATAACCTTGATTCTACTGGGAGATTGCTTGACAGAACTATATTAATTTCCTGTACTATAAGTTTCCAAAAATCTTGAATAATTTGGCAAGACCACCAGATGTGACCCATTGTTCCCAGTTCTAGATTACACCTCCAGCATCTATCTGATGCTGTGCTGAACATGTGTTTAAGCCTACAAGGTGTAAGGTACCACCTCATCATAACCTTATAATTGGTTTCCAACCCCAGGGTGGAATGGGCAGAGTGAGCTATATTATAAAAAATAGCTGGCCAGTCCTTAGTGTTGAGCCCACCCCCTAGATCTTTCTCCCATGCCTTTGTATAAGTGTGTGTTTTGGGGATGTGGCTTTCATAAGTAGTGTATAAATTTGTGAGATAAATCCTCTCGTCAGGAAATTTGTGTAGCACATTTTCTCATACATAGTGAGTGGTCTAAAAAATTTGTCACGTTCTTTATGAGTACTGAGGTAGTGATTGACTTGATGGTATCTTAACCAGGATATAAAAATACCTCCTAGTTCATTTTCCATATCCAATTTAGGTTTCAATTTATTGCCACAGACTACTGAGGCAATGGGTATCACTCTATTTATAGAGAGGTCTGTCACCTGAGTGAGTAAATATCCGAGTGGGAGATTCGGATTTGCTAGGATTGGGGTAAGAGGTGAGAATCTGCTTGAAATCTCCTCACTGAGAGTGCACACAGCCTTCCAGTCACAAACCGTATTGGATACTGTTACGGTTGCCTCCAGGCTGGCTGGAAGTTGGACCGTAGAAAAGGATGCTCCTAGCGCTCACCAAAGGATCATCAGCACCGTAGACACCATAACTACTGCGTAGCCACCAAAAGTAATGCAGACTCTATGAACCACCACTGCTGGGCTGGTATCTCGCCGTCTGCTCTGCGCCCTGGACCTACAACCAGGCTCCAGTAGGTGAATCTCTTCCTTCTGTAGAGCGAAGCAGGATCAGGAACAAGAGCTCTTACAAGAGCTCAGTAGCTAAGGGAGTATGAAGAGCATAGCAATCCCTGTAGTGATTATAGCTGTCCCCTACAAACATGAGTCAAGGCTGCAAGTTAGAGGGTCAGAAGAGGTCTGAGATGCTGGAACACCCAGCCTGGTTTTTATTGAGGTTACATGCAAAAAAAAGGACACTCTCAGGGGGAGGCATAAAAACCCCAATCACACATTTGGTACATTTAGATAGAGAGACAACGCCCTTTGACAGGCCACAATAGAATTACATTACTTCAGCAGATAACAAGTTACACACAAGAAAACAATGCAGTCCATCTTATCAACTAGCAGTCTGACTCTGGAGGTGATTAGACAATGGGAATGTTTATCACTAAACTTAATTAGAGCTGATGCCAGCAAACTTGTATTTAGAAAATAGCTTCTTGAAGCTGAACAAAGTTAACTCTTTCAGTTCTGACCGAAGGGTCTGTCACATAGCACTTAATGGTACACAATGAAAACTAATGCTTTTGTAACAGATACTATCTGCATCTCCTCTCCTTGTTCAAAATAAGAGGAGTTGGGTAACCAGCATGCTCCGCCTAATTGCTGGTTTCCAGTGATATCATGTTCAATTTGTATCCAATTTTTAAAGTTATCTCCATCAAATCTACACCATTCCAAAATTCTCTGCAATGATATTGCTTTTTTATATAACAGAAGATTTGGGACCCCCAAGCCCCCCATGGTTTTTGGGTTATACATAGTTGCTTTGTTTATCCTTGAGGGTTTATTCCTCCATATGTATTTATTTATAATTTTTTGTAATTTGTTTATGAAGCTTTCAGTGTGTGGAAGTGGGATCGTCTGAAGTATATATAGGATCTTTGGCAGGATCACCATCTTAGTAGCATGAATCCTGCCTATCCATTAAGTGTTTTTGGAATTCCATGAGGAAGTAAGCCTAGAAATTTCCGTGACAAGTTTTGTATAATTCATTGATCTTAGGGTTACAATATCAGGTGTTATATTAATGCCTAAATACTTAATAGCTTTAAGTTGGACCTTGAAATTGCAAATGTCTCTAAGATTGTTTAATGTGTGGCCATTAATATTAATGGGGAGGATATCTGACTTGGCCATGTTTACAAGGAAATTTGATAATTCCTCATACTCTCTAAGTTCTTTCTGGACATTCACAATAGACTTAGTAGGGGATGTTAGAGCCATAAGAATGTCGTCCGCAAACATGGATAGTTTATACTCTTTATGCTTAATCTGTATTCCCACTATATCTCTATTATGTCTTATCCTGGATGCCAAGACCTCCAGGGAGAGAACAAACAGGAGGGGAGATAGGGGACATCCCTGTCTGGTTCCGTTTCTTATTGCGAATTGCTCAGATAGAGTGCCGTTGATACGTAGCTGTGCTGAGGGAAAAGTGTATAGTGCCATAATTTGTTTTATAAATAAGGGATGGAAATTAAATTTATGTAGTGTTGCTTCTAAAAAGGACCAATCCAGCCTATCAAACGCCTTTTTCGGCATCTGTTGATAGTAGTATCATAGGGATCTTATGCTTATTCACATACTCTAGAATATCTATAATTTTGATCGTGTTGTCTTTTGATTCTCTTTTCGGCACAAAGCCAACTTGATCGGGAGAGATTAATTTGGGTAGTATTTTATTCAACCTGTTGGCCAATATTTTGGCGTATATCTTTAAGTCTATATTAAGAAGGGATATGGGCCTATAATTTGCTGGCTGGTCTTGTTTCTTCCCTGGTTTGGGTATAACCGTGATGGCTGCTTGGAGCATAGTGTCTGGGAATGTGCCTGTGTCCTCTATCTGATGGAATGTATTTAACATGTGGGGGAGAAGGGTGTCTTGATATAATTTATAATATAGGCCTGTAAACCCGTCTGGGCCTGGAGCCTTCTCAGGCTTAAGTGTTTTAATTGCTTCCCGTATTTCTGACTGTAGAATTGATGAGCTTAAACTATTTTTTTCTTCTTCTGAAAGTTGCGGTAACTGAACCTTATCTAAATATTTAGAGCACTGTATTGAATGATGTGTTTGTGTTCTACTAGGATATACATTGTATAGAGAATGAAAGTAATTTTTAAAAGTTTCTGCTATTTGTTTTGTCTTCTGCCGATTTACCGTTTGGTAATTTTATTGAGTGAATATAGTGTTTAGTTTGCTTAGTTTTGAGCAGTCTTGCTAGCAGCCTACCCGGTTTATTGGCCTCAGCATAATATCGTTGTTTCAGTTTGAAGGCAGTGGATTGTGCTATATTGTGTAAATGTGTTTGCATTTTAGTTCTGTAAAAATCCAGTTGTTCTCGGATTTTAATATCCATGGGGTGTAATTTATGGAGGTAGTCCAGCTGGGATAGTTCCCTAGATATATGTGTGTATTCCTCTCTAAGGCCTAGATTTAGAGTTTGGCGGTAGCCGTGAAAACCAGCTTTAGAGGCTCCTAACGCTGGTTTTAGGCTACCGCCGTTATTTGGAGTCAGTCAGGAAAGGGTCTAACGCTCACTTTCCAGCCGCAACTTTTCCATACCGCAGATCCCCTTACGTCAACTGCGTATCCTATCTTTTCAATGGGATCTTTCTAACTCCGGTATTTAGAGTCGTGTCTGAAGTGAGCGTTAGAAATCTAACGACAAAACTCCAGCCGCAGAAAAAAGTCAGTAGTTAAGAGCTTTCTGGGCTAACGCCGGTTTATAAAGCTCTTAACTACTGTGCTCTAAAGTACACTAACACCCATAAACTACCTATGTACCCCTATACCGAGGTCCCCCCACATCGCCGCCACTTGATTAAATTTTTTTAACCCCTAATCTGCCGACCGCCACCTACGTTATACTTATGTACCGCCAAATCTGCTGCCCCTAACACCGCCGACCCCTATATTATATTTATTAACCCCTAATCTGCCCCCCTCAACGTCGCCTCCACCTGCCTACACTTATTAACCCCTAATCTGCCGAGCAGATCTCACCGCTACTATAATAAAGTTATTAACCCCTAATCCTCCTCACTCCCGCCTCAATAACCCTATAATAAATAATATTAACCCCTAATCTGCCCTCCCTAACATCGCCGACACCTAACTTCAATTATTAACCCCTAATCTGCCGACCGAATCTCGCCGCTATTCTAATAAATGGATTAACCCCTAAAGCTAAGTCTAACCCTAACACTAACACCCCCCTAAGTTAAATATAATTTAAATCTAACGAAATAAATTAACTCATATTAAATAAATTATTCTTATTTAAAGCTAAATACTTACCTGTAAAATAAACCCTAATATAGCTACAATATAAATTATAATTATATTATAGCTATTTTAGGATTTATATTTATTTTACAGGTAACTTTGTATTTATTTTAACCAGGTACAATAGCTATTAAATAGTTAAGAACTATTTAATAGCTAAAATAGTTAAAATAATTACAAAATTACCTGTAAAACAAATCCTAACCTAAGTTACAATTAAACCTAACACTACACTATCAATAAATTAATTAAATAAAATACCTACAATTACCTATAATTAAACCTAACACTACACTATCAATAAATTAATTAAATACAATATCTACAAATAAATACAATGAAATAAACTAACTAAAGTACAAAAAATAAAAAAGAACTAAGTTACAAAAAATAACAAAATATTTACAAACATCAGAAAAATATTACAACAATTTTAAACTAATTACACCTACTCTAAGCCCCCTAATAAAACAACAAAGACCCCCAAAATAAAAAAAATGCCCTACCCTATTCTAAATTACTAAAGTTCAAAGCTCTTTTACCTTACCAGCCCTGAACAGGGCCCTTTGCGGGGCATGCCCCAAAGAATTCAGCTCTTTTGCCATACAATACCCCCCCCAACATTACAACCCACCACCCACATACCCCTAATCTAACCCAAACCCCCCTTAAATAAACCTAACACTAAGCCCCTGAAGATCTTCCTACCTTGTCTTCACCATGCCAGGTATCATCGATCGTTCCAGGCTCCGAAATCTTCATCTAAGCCCAAGCGGGGGCTAGACATCCATCATCCGACGGCTGAAGAAGTCCAGAAGAGGCTCCAAAGTCTTCATCCCATCCGGGAAGAAGAGTAGATCCGGACCGGCAACCATCTTCTTCCAAGCGGCATCTTCTATCTTCATCCGATGAGGACCGGCTCCATCTTGAAGACCTCCACCGCGGACCCATCTTCTTCTTCCGACGACTTCCCGGCGAATGACGGTTCCTTTAAGGGACGTCATCCAAGATGGCGTCCCTCAAATTCCGATTGGCTGATAGGATTCTATCAGCCGATCGGAATTAAGGTAGGAATATTCTGATTGGCTGATGGAATCAGCCAATCAGAATCAAGTTCAATCCGATTGGCTGATCCGATCAGCCAATCAGATTGAGCTCGGATTCTATTGGCTGATCGGAACAGCCAATAGAATGCGAGCTCAATCTGATTGGCTGATTGGATCAGCCAATCGGATTGAACTTGATTCTGATTGGCTGATTCCATCAGCCAATCAGAATATTGCTACCTTAATTCCGATTGGCTGATAGAATCCTATCAGCCAATCGGAATTCGAGGGACGCCATCTTGGATGACGTCATTTAAAGGAACCGTCATTCGTCGTCTAGTCGTTGGTTGAAGAGGATGTTCCGCGTCGGCTTGGAAGAAGATGGTTCCGCTCCGCTCCAGAAGAAAGAAGATTGAAGATGCGGCTTAATAGAAGACTTCATCCCGATGATGGACTTCCGACTTCAGCCCGATGATGGATTTCTTCAGTCGCCGCTTGGATCCAGACTTCAGCCCGAGGATGGACGTCACTCTTCAGCCCCCCGCTTGGGCTTGGATCAACACTTCCGAGGCTTGGATCAAGACTTCCGAGGACGGATCGGTGAACCTGGCAGGGTGAAGATAAGGTAGGAAGATCTTCAGGGGCTTAGTGTTAGGTTTATTTAAGGGGGGTTTGGATTAGATTAGGGGTATGTGGGTGGTGGGTTGTAATGTTGGGGGGGTATTGTATGTTTTTTTTTTACAGGCAAAAGAGCTGAATTCTTTAGGGCATGCCCCGCAAAGGGCCCTGTTCAGGGCTGGTAAGGTAAAAGAGCTTTGAACTTTTTTAATTTAGAATAGGGTAGGGCATTTTTTTATTTTGGGGGGCTTTGTTATTTTATTAGGGGGCTTACAGTAGGTGTAATTAGTTTAAAATTGTTGTAATATTTTTCTGATGTTTGTAAATATTTTTTTATTTTTTGTAACTTAGTTCTTTTTTATTTTTTGTACTTTAGTTAGTTTATTTCATTGTATTTATTTGTAGATATTGTATTTAAATAATTTATTGATAGTGTAGTGTTAGGTTTAATTGTAGATAATTGTTGGTATTTTATTTAATTAATTTATTAATAGTGTAGTGTTAGGTTTAATTGTAACTTAGGTTAGGATTTATTTTACAGGTAATTTTGTAATTATTTTAACTATTTTAGCTATTAAATAGTTCTTAACTATTTAATAGCTATTGTACCTGGTTAAAATAAATACAAAATTACCTGTAAAATAAATATAAATCCTAAAATAGCTATAATATAATTATAATTTATATTGTAGCTATATTAGGATTTATTTTACAGGTAAGTTTTTAGCTTTAAATAGGAATAATTTATTTAATAAGAGTTAATTTATTTAGTTAGATTTAAATTATATTTAACTTAGGGGGGGTGTTAGTGTTAGGGTTAGACTTAGCTTTAGGGGTTAATACATTTATTAGAATAGCGGTGAGCTCCAGTCGGCAGATTAGGGTTTAATGTTTGAAGTTAGGTGTCGGCGATGTTAGGGAGGGCAGATTAGGGGTTAATACTATTTATTATAGGGTTAGTGAGGCGGATTAGGGGTTAATAACTTTATTATAATAGCTTTGCGGTCCAGTCGGCAGATTAGGGGTTAATAAGTGTAGGCAGGTGGAGGCGACGTTGTGGGGGGCAGATTAGGGGTTAATAAATATAATATAGGGGTCGGCGGTGTTAGGGACAGCAGATTAGGGGTACATAGGGATAATGTAAGTAGCGGCGGTTTACGGAGCGGCAGATTAGGGGTTAATAATAATATGCAGGGGTCAGCGATAGCGGGGGCGGCAGAATAGGGGTTAATAAATGTAAGGCTAGGGGTGTTTAGACTCGGGGTACATGTTAGGGTGTTAGGTGCAGACGTAGGAAGTGTTTCCCCATAGCAAACAATGGGGCTGCGTTAGGAGCTGAACGCGGCTTTTTTGCAGGTGTTAGGTTTTTTTCCAGCTCATACAGCCCCATTGTTTCCTATGGGGGAATCGTGCACAAGCACGTTTTTGAAGCTGTCCGCGTCCGTAAGCAACTCTGGTATCGAGAGTTGAAGTTGCGTTAAATATGCTCTACGCTCCTTTTTTGGAGCCTAACGCAGCCATTCTGTGGACTCTCAATACCAGAGTTATTTAAAAGGTGCGGCCAGAAAAAAGCCAGCGTTAGCTACGCGGGTCGTTACCGACAAAACTCTAAATCTAGCCGTAAGAGCTTTATTTCTGCGCGCCCTAGCTTTTATGAGAATTCCCCTTATATAACTCTTATGTGTTTCCCATATTGTGGTGTGTGCCATATCTTCTTGTACGTTGTTACGGAAGAATTCTGCTAATTCCGCTTCAATTGATTTACTAATTTCAGGGTCTAATAGGAGTATATTCTCTAATCTCCATTTGAAATCCCTAATTGGTGCGGTTGGCCAGACAATGCTACTTTTCATCATAGAATGATCCGACCAGGCCGTGTGTAGAATCTTTATATCTGTGACTTGCGATAGTGTGAGGTGGTCTACTAAAATAAAATCAATTCTTGAGTAAGTTTTATTGGGGGCTGAGAAAAATGTATAATCTCTTTTATCAGGATTGAATACTCTCCATGTATCATGCAAGCCAAAGGTCCTCAGAAGAGACCAGACTGTTTTGAGAGGCTTTTTAGGGATTTGTATGTTTTTATTAGACCTATCTATTTTGGGATTGAGAGGGATGTTGAAATCTCCCAATACAATTAGTTGGCCCACCAAAATGTCCTGGATCAGCAGGGTTATAGATTTGAAAAAATTGGCTTGATTTTGGTTTGGGGCATAGATATTTACTATTGTGGTTGGTTTATTATAAATCAGCCCACTGATCACAATAAATCTCCCTTCTTTGTCTTTACTTTGATTTATTAGTTTAAAGGGGATTGATCTATGTAGCAGTATGCTAACTCCGTTGACTTTTTTCTTTGGATGGGCACTAAAAAAATGTAGGGGGTAATTATTGTGGAAGTATTGTGGTACATTGCCTCTTTTAAAATGTGTTTCTTGTAGACCAAGTATTTCTCCTTTTTTATTTAATATATCTCTAAATGCTGAGGACCATTTATTGGGACCATTAAACCCCTTTACATTCTGTGATATTAAACATATTTTGGTGTCACTCATTAATGTGTTTGATTATACTGTGAAGCTGGTGTACATTATTTCTGTCAAAAACATTTTGATGATGTCTGCCGTGATACTTAACAAATAAACAAATATAACAAGCAATATAATTACGAAAAATTATTACTAAGTTTGGGGATGAACATAAGATAAGAACTATCTCTACAAGCATGTTCAAAGTTAGTTTATATTCTGATGTATGTTTCTATATAGCAGAGCATATACATTTATCAGTGTCTTACCCTTCACGGAGGGATGTGGTAGACTGTTCCACGCATCTCATTCTGAACCTGTGAAATAATTATAGACTCCCTTACCTATCGAGTCCAGAATGCAATCTTAAGGGAGACTAAAAAAAAAGGTTAGTAGGAATTACACAGCTAAAATGTCTAAGTAGTCTCTCTTGCTATGGATACTCTCTCTGGGGATTTTGCTGTTTTGTTGTTCCTTTTAGAAGAGACTCTCTGCCACTCTGGCCTCTGTGGCAAGGGCTTGCCGCTTTGCATTTGTTCTCTTGATTGTGGGCTATTGGAGTCAGGAAGTACTGGTGGTTCTATGTGAAGCTCTTTGCATATTGCTGTAATGTTGTCCGGGTTGTCACATATAAGGCGTCTGCCTTTCCATTGGAGTTGAAGGTTAAATGGATGACCCCACCTGTACGGTATATTATGTTGGCGAAGTAAGTTCATGAGGGGTCGCAAGTCTCTTCTCTTTTGAAGTGTCCTCAATGAAAGGTCTTCAAATAGTTGTACTTCTACACCCTTGAACTTTATAGGTTGTTTAGATCTGGCTTTTTTCATCAGAGATTCTTTGATAGAATAGCTGGTGACTCTCACTATTACGTCTCTTGGTGGCTGATTGTCTGATGGTCTCGATCTTAGCGCTCTGTGCACTCTATCTAGCTCAAAGGTTGAGTCATCTCCTTCGTCTGCCAAATAAGCAAACAGGCCCTGGACGTACGACTCTAAGGTCTGGGGAGACACCTCTTCAGGTATTCCCCTTATCCTGATATTGTGACGACGACTCCGATTCTCTAAGTCGTCTATTTTGTTTTCAAGCTGTACAATCGTAACGTCCTGCTGTGATATTCTGTGTTCATGGCAAGTGACTGTCTTATGTTGTGTCGCTATATGTTCTTCTACATTAGCTACTCTTTCCCCTACTTCATTCAGATCTTTTTTGATATCTGCTATCTCTTCGCGAATGCACTCCCTCATTTGTTGTATCAAAGAAGAA
Organism: Bombina bombina; assembly: GCF_027579735.1. Lineage (NCBI taxonomy): Eukaryota > Metazoa > Chordata > Amphibia > Anura > Bombinatoridae > Bombina > Bombina bombina. The sequence goes on from NW_026513017.1 coordinate 156,578, forward strand.
AAGTCCTTTTTAGAGGGTAGGGAGTCGAAGAGAGCTTTGGGTATTGCAATCGTTTGACCTGAGTCTTCCTGCTCTGACTCTGAAGATACTGACTCTCGCCTTAATCTAGTGTCAGATTCTTTTGAGATTGAGGCCTGTGAAGACTCCAAACACTTGAAAAACTTGTTTACTGATGGCGTCACATTTGCTTTTTTTTTTGCAGGATTATCTTCCTTATTGCCTTTCTTCTTTGGAGACATATTGGATAATCTTTTTGACATCGGAGATTAAAATTGATGTAAATTCTGAGAGCTATTAGGTGTAGGCTTGTCAGCTCCCCTGGCACAGAGTGTATATGCAAGTTGTTATATGTGGCAAACAGCCGATCCCAAGGCAGGCAGTCCAGAATATTTCTAGTTAAAAGTCATCCAGCCTTATCCAGATAATAAAGATTATTCTGCTATCATGTCTGTCTGTGGTTATATGGACATTATTTCCAGAGTTAGTATGTGCGTGGATTGTGTCTGGAAGCTATCTTAAAAAGACCCGCTAACTAGGCCCAATATCGTGTTACATGCGTAGTATTCAGTATGACAGATTTTCTTTTTATTTATAACAAGTATACTTCCAGCTTTGGTTTCTTTCAGCTTTTATATTTAACCTTTTTTTTGTCAACAGCAACCTTTTCGTACACAAATATGGGCCTCTTTCCTGTCTCCCCCCACACCGTTGTGCCACTTGGAACATCTAAACAAAATTTTTTTATCATGAAAGTCTCTGTATATGCTACCCCTGGATATTCTTAAGGTAATGATCACTTTTGTTAGTGTTTGTAGTCGGGGGATCCGCATAAAACCAAATTACTCACTATCCTGCGCTTGAATGCTGCTGCCAGTCATCTCCGGTGAGTCCTCAGGGTGGTCCGGTCTAACGGCTGGTTTTATGCCGATGTCGGGTCAGCCTGCTTTTCCATCAGAGTGTATGTTCTCTTGGGAGTGTTGTCTCCGACTTGTAAGTATCTCCCGATGTTAGCTGGGATGTGAGGCAGCCGTGAGCCCGCGGCTGCATGTCAGAGCGTCGGCCTCCTCTTTTAATGGCGCTGCTGTTACTGTGTCGTCCGCTTAGCCTCACTAAGTGAGTGTGGTTAGCATTCGGCTTTAAAACAGTCTAAGTGGGCTCAAAAAATCTGTTGCCTACATCAGAACATTTTGTATTTAGCTCTTTGTCAACACGGAGCTCACACAAGTGCAGCCATCTCGGATGAGCGCTGGCTCCGCCCCCGAAATAAAACATTTTTTATGTATGTTTTGAGATGTGTTGCACTCACAATATTAACACTTTACTTTAGCGCTGTTTGTGTGTTTTTGTATTCTTACTTGCAGCAACTTACCACTATATCTAATAGACCACATACACTTAAGAATTATATATAGATTATAATTATTTAAGTGGCGCTCTCACTTTTTTTTATATATATATATATATATATATATATATATATATATATATATATATATATATATATATATACATATAAGCACATAGCTAATAACTATGGTGTAACCACTGATCATATATGTATTATAGGACTTAGCTTAGCTCAAGCACCAGTATTTAGTCAGATCCCAAATAAATGACACAATGGCTAGTACGATGTTTGATTATTTTGCTTAGTCAAAACAAATTATTTTCTTAGCACAGTCTGTGTCCTGTACGTCCTGTTTATTCTTCCTGTCAGAGAAACAATTTCTACTAATACAAAGAACATCTGCATTATTATTTCACTATAACAATCCAGATCTATTTATGAAGACCAAAGAGTTTTTAAATGTAACATTCACTGTCTGCTTATTCATGTTTTGTACTCCTAATGGATAACAGTCTGAATACCTAACGTAAATTCCTTTTTTTCTTTGTTGTATCTAAAATATGATATTTTTGAATGCATTACATTTCCTTTTCTGAAAGAAAAAAATATGTTTTTTTTTTTATTTCATTCTTATGTCCATGTCTTTTTAAAGAGCTGCTGAAGTTAGCTAGTAACCAATTAAGGGCTAGATTACAAGTGGAGCACTAAATTATCGCATGCTCGCAAACAGCTAATTTGCCCATTTGCGTACGCATTACATTATATGTGGCTAGTTATTGCTACCTCGAGCTTGCGGTAGCATTTAGCGTTCAGAAAATTAACCAGAGATTAGATATCTGGTTAATTTTTTTTATAAAAAAAAAACTGCACTAGGAAGTTTTAGGGCTTTAAAACCTTCCCGCCCGGACTTATTTGTCTACATTGGAACATCACCTTCCAGCCCGCGATCCCATTCAGGAAGTGCTTTTGGTTTTAGTACAGCCAAAAGGCTAGGATGTTCTATTATGTCCCTAAGGGCGTTAAAGCCCAGTGCGGTTAAAATGGCATAAAACATCCCAAGGGCTGGAAAGGGTTAAAGTTGGCGGGTGTTAGAAAAAAAAATGGCACTGAAAAGTGCCTTTACATTGCGGTTTGTGGGAACTGTGTGTTCCCAGTAAATAATATACAGTTGTAATTAAAATTATTCAATCCCCATTGCAAATCAGGTTTATTGTCAAAATTTAGAGACTTTCAGCTGTTTGCAATGAACAAATCAAACAAAAGCAATTGAACTAGCTCAACACAACAAATGCTTCAAGTGGTTTCAAGTAGTTTCCCCAAATTCAACTTAAAATAAAATTGTAATGAATTCTGCAATCTCAAAATTATTCAACCCCTTCATTGCAAGCATCTTTAGTACTTAGAAGAGCACCTTTTTGCTGGTATGACCTGCTGCAAACGAGATAGCCAGACACCAGCTTCTGGCAGTGTTCCTGAGGAATCTTAGTCTATTCCTCATGAGCAATGGCCTCCAGTTCAGTAATATTATTGGGTTTGCGTGCTGCAACCGCCTTCTTCAAATCCCAGCAGAGATTTTTTATGAGGTTCAAGTCAGGTGACTGTGATGGCCACTGTAGAATCTTCCAGGACTTCTTCTGCAACCAAGCCTTGGTGGAATTTGAGGTATCCTTGGGATCATTGTCCTGTTGGAAGGTCCAATGACCCACAAGCTTCAGCTTCCTTGCAGACGGCATGACGTTTTCTCCTAGGATTTCCTGATACTTTAATGTATCCATCTTGCCTACCACACGCTGCTGGTTTCCAGTGCCAGAGGATGAAGCAGCCCGAGAGTATCACCGAACCGCCACCATGATTAACTGTAGGCAGAGTGTTCTTTTCAGCGCATTCTTCTTCCTCCAGACATACTGCTGATCCATCGGGACGAAAAGTTCCAGTTTTGTTTCATCGCTCCACAGAACAGAATTCCAAAACTTATGTGGCTTATTTATATAATTTGGAGCATATTGGAGATGACTTTCTTGTGCTTTCGGGTCAGTAGTGGTGTACGTCTAGGAGTTCTGGCATGGAAACCTTCTGCATTTAGTATGCGTCTTACTGTGCAAACTGAAACCTCAATGCCTGTTGCCACCAAGGGGGATATTTATCAAGCCGTCAACCGCAAATACGCTGGAATTCCGAAGCGTAATTGTGGCGAGCTTGATTCGACCTAGTTATCAAAGCCTACAGACCGGTAAAAGTTGAATTCTGTGACGTAACATACGATCCGCCGGTCTCAATCCGACACAGATCGATGCTTACGTCATTACAGATGTTCCGAATACACATTCGGCACTATTTGACACTTTTTTAAAGTTATCAAATAGTTAACCGGTACGCTCGCGGCTATTCCGGCCTAGCGTACCTGGTTTTCAATCCGCCACCCTGGAGGCCGCGGATGCCATAGGAATCAATGGAAGTCTGAAAGGCAGCGAAATCTTATGTTCGATGCTGCCAGAATATCCCATTGATTTCTATTGTAGTAAACAGGTAACATTTACACCTAACACCTAACATAAGCCTCAAGTTCAAAACACCCCTAATCTGCCGCCCGACCCCCGCCGCAGCTAGATAAATGTATTAACCCCTATTCTGCCGCTCCCAGGCCCCGCCGCAACCTAAATAAAGTTATAAACCCCTATCCCGCCGCTCCCGGACCCCCACCACAACTAAATAAATGTATTAACCCCTAAACCCCTGGCCTCCCACATCACTAACACTAACTTAACCCTTTTAAACCCCTAAACCACCAGCCCCCCACATCGCCATAAAACTAAATTAAGCTATTAACCCCCTAAACCTAACAACCCCGCTAACTTTACATTAAAATTACAACATCCCTATCTTATAATAACTTTAAACTTACCTGTAGAATTAAATTAAACTATATTAAAATATAATTAACCTACCCTAACTATTATACTAAAATTACATTAAACTACCAATTAAATTAACTATATTATTACATATTAAAAAACCCTAACCCTACTCAAATTATTTAAATCTACAATAAAAAATTACTAAATTACAACAAAAAAAACACTAACACCGAGATTACGAGTTTTGCGGTAACAGGGGTGCGTTGCTAACGAGCCTTTTTTTTTTAACGCTTCCTTAAGACAACGCTGGTATTAGGTTTTTTTTTAAACCTGGCGTTAGCCGCAAAAAGGTGAGCCGTAGAGCAAAATTTAGCTCCACATCTCACCTCAATACCAGTGCTGCTTACGGTATCGGTAAGCTGGCTAAACGTGCTCATGCACGATTTCCCCATAGGAAACAATGGGGCTGAGCCGGCTGAAAAAAAACCTAACACCTCCAAAAAAGCAGCATCCAGCTTCTAACGTAGCCCCATTGTTTCCTATGGGAAAATAAAAAATATGTCTACACCTAACACCCTAACATGAACCCCGAGTGTAAACACCCCTAATCTTACACTTATAACCCCTAATCTGCCATCCCCCGACATCGTCGCCACCAACCTGCATTATACTATTAACCCCTAATCTGCCGCTTCTGCACACCGCAGCCACCTTACATTATACTTATAAACCCCTAATCTGCTGCTGCCCCAACATTGCCGACACCTACATTATAGTTATTAACCCCCTAATCTGCCCCTCCCAACGTCACCACAACTATATCAAATTAATTAACCCCTAATCTGCCGCCGCCACTATAATAAAGTTATTAACCCCTAAACCTAAGTCTAACCCTAACACTCCTCTAACTTAAATATAATTTAAGTACATCTAAATAAATCTACTACAATTAAATAAATTATTCCTATTTAAAACTAAATACTTACCGATAAAATAAAACCCTAAGATAGCTACAATATAACTAATAGTTACATTTGTAGCTATCTTAGGATTTATTTTTATTTTACAGACTAACTTTGTATTTATTTTAACTAGGTACAATAGTTATTAAATAGTTATTAACTATTTAATAACTACCTAGTTAAAATAAGTACAAAATTACCTGTAAAATAAATCCTAACCTAAGTTACAATTACACCTAACACTACTCTATCATTAAAACTAATTACCTAAACTACCTACAATTAATTACAATTAAATTACATAACTAAATTACGAAAAAAACAAACACTAAATTACAGAAAATAAAAAAAGAATTACAAGAATTTTAAACTAATTACACCTAATCTAATCCCCCTAATAAAATAAAAAAGCCCCCCAAAATAATAAAAATCCCTACCCCTATACTAAATTACAAATAGCCCTTAAAAAGGCCTTTTGCGGGGCATTGCCCCAAAGTAATCAGCTCTTTTACCTGTAAAAAAAATAACAATAACCCCCAACATTAAAACCCACCACCCACACACCCCTACTCAAAAACCACCCAATCCCCCCTTAAAAAAACCTAACACTAACCCCCTGAAGATCACCCTACCTTGAGCCGTCTTCACCCAGCCGGGCACAAGTGGTCCCTCCATACGGCAGAAGTCTTCATCCGATCGGGGCAGAAGAGGTCCTCCAGATGGCAGAAGGCTTCATCCATGCGGCATCTTCTATCTTCATCCTTCCGGAGCGGAGCGGGTCCATCTTCAATCCAGCCGACGCCGAGCATCCTCTTCAAATGAAGAATGAAGGTTCCTTTAAATGACGTCATCCAAGATGGCGTTCCTTGAATTCCGATTGGCTGATAGAATTCTATCAGCCAATCGGAATTAAGTTATGAAAAATCCTATTGGAACAGCCAATAGAATGCGAGGTCAATCCTATTGGCTGATTGGATCAGCCAATCGGATTGAACTTCTATCCGATTGCGGCTGATTACATCAGCCAATAGGATTTTTCCTACCCTTAATTCCAATTGGCTGATAGGATTCTATCAGCCAATCGGAATTCAAGGGACGCCATCTTGGATGACGTCACTTAAAGGAACCTTCATTCTTCGTTAGGACTTCGTTTGAAGAGGATGCTCAGCGTCGGCTGGATTAAAGATGGACCTGCTCCGCTCCGGAAGGATGAAGATTGAAGATGCCGGCTGGATGAAGCCTTCTGCCGTCTGGAGGACCTCTTCTGCCCCGATCGGATGAAGACTTCTGCCGTATGGAGGACCACTTGTTGCCCCGGCTGGGTGAATATGGCTCAAGGTAGGGTGATATTCTGGGGGTTAGTGTTAGGTTTTTTTAAGGAAGGATTGGGTGGGTTATTAGAGTAGGGGTGTGTGGGTGGTGGGTTTTTAATGTTGGGGGGGGAGATTGATATTTTTTTTTACAGGTAAAAGAGCTGATTACTTTGGGGCAAGGCCCCGCAAAAGGCCCTTTTAAGGGCTATTTGTAATTTACTATAGGGTAGGGTAATTTTTATTATTTTGGGGGGCTTTTTTATTTTATTAGGGGATTAGATTAGGTGGTATTAGTTTAAAAATTCTTGTAATTCTTTTTTATTTTCTGTAATTTAGTGTTTGTTTTTTTCGTAATTTAGTTTATGTAATTTAATTGTAATTAATTGTAGGTAGTTTAGGTAATAAGTTTAATGATAGTGTAGTGTTAGGTGTATTTGTAACTTAGGTTAGGGTTTATTTTACAGGTAATTTTGTACTTATTTTAGCTAGGTAGTTATTAAATAGTTAATAACTATTTAATAACTATTTTACCTAGTTAAAATAAATACAAAGTTGCCTGTAAAATAAATTAAAAATCCTAACCCTAGCTACAATGTAACTATTAGTTATATTGTAGCTATTTTAGGGTTTATTTTACAGGTAAGTATTTAGTTTTAAATAGGATTAATTTTATTTATTATGTTAATTTCGTTTACTTTAAATTATATTATGTTAGGGGGGTTAAGACTTAGGGTTAGACTTAGGTTTGGGGGTTAATAAATTTATTATAGTAGCGGCAAACGTTGGGTCGGAAGATTAGGAGTTAATAAATGTAGGTAGGATGTCGGCGAAGTTGGGGGGGGCAGATTAGGGGTTAATAAATTAACTTGTATTTGCGAGACGGGAGTGCGGCGGTTTAGGGGTTAATACATTTATTAAAGTGGCGGGTGATGTCCGGTTGGCAGATTAAGGGGTTAATAATTGTAGGTGGGTGGCGGCGACATTGGGGGCGGCAGATTAGGGGTTAATAAATATAATGTAGGTGTCGGCGATGTTAGGGGCAGCAGATTAGGGGTTCATAGGTATAATGTAGGTGGCGGCGATGTCCGGTCGGCAGATTAGGGGTTAAAAACCTTTATTTTAGTGTTTGCGATGTGGGGGGGGGCCTCGGTTTAGGGGTTAATAGGTAGTTTATGGGTGTTAGTGTACTTTTTATCACTTTAGTTAAGAGTTTCATGTTCCGGCATTAGCCCATAAAACTCTTAACTACTGACTTTTAAATGCGGTAGAAGTTTTGCCAGGAGAGGGTCTACCGCTCACTTCTTCCTCTCACTTCTTCCAAGACTCGTAATACCAGTGTATAGTCAAATCCCATTAAAAAGATAGGATACGCAATTGACGTAAGGGGATTTGCGGTAGCCTTGAGTCACGGAAGAAAAGTGAGCGGTGAGCCTGTACCTATCAGACTCATAATACCAGCGTTAGGTAAAAAGCAGCGTTGGGACCTCTCAATGCTGCTTTTTAAGGCTAACGCCAAACTCGTAATCTAGGCGTAAATTACAAAAAAACAAACACTAAGTTACAAAAACAAACAAACCACAGGTATCAAAAATAAAAAGAATAAACCTAATCTAATAACCCTATCAAAATAAAAAAGCCCCCTCAAAATAAAAAAAAACCCTAGCCTACAATAAACTACCAATGGCCCTTAAAAGGGGCCTTTTGCGGGGCATTACCCAAAGAAATCAGCTCTTTTACCTTTTAAAAAAAATACAAACACCCCCCAACAGTAAAAACCCACCACGCAACTAACCAACCCCCCCAAATAAAAACCCCTATCTAAAAAACCTAAGCTCCCCACTTGCCCTGAAAAGGGCATTTGCATGGGCATTGCCATTAAAAGGGCATTTAGCTCATTTACCTGCCCAGAACCTACTCTAAAAATAAAACCCACCCAAAAAACTTAAATAAACCTAACACTAACCCCCGACAATCCACTTAAAGTTTTTGAAGTTTCCGCTTGAAGGATCCATCCAGCCTGCAAGAAGTCTTCATCCGGGCAGCCTCTTCTATCTTCATCCATCTGGTGAAATCGTCATCCATGCGGCCTCTTCTATCTTCATCCATGCAGCACGGAGCGGGTCCATCCTGAAGACATCCGGCGCAGAGCAGGTCCATCCTGAAGACATCCAGCGAGGAGCTCCTCTTCAATATGTTCTCCGCCGTAAACTGGATCTTGAATGCAAGTGACGTCATCCAAGATGGCATCCCTTGCATTCCAATTGGCTGAAAGGTTCCAATCAGCCAATAGGATTAGAGCCACTAAAATCCTATTGGCTGTTCCAATCAGCCAATTGGATTTGAGCAGCTCTCATCCTATTGGCTGTTCCAATCAGCCAATAGGATTGAGCTCTCATCCTATTGGCTGATTGGAACAGCCAATAGGATGAGAGCTGCTCATCACAAAGTGATGCAGCATAACTGTAAAAAGTTGACTAGAAAATATCACCTGAACATCTCTATATAAAAAAGAAAGATATTTTACCTCAAAATGTCCTAAGTATTCAAACCCTATTGCAAAGGACTTTAAGCAGCAAATCAATATGCCTGTCCCCGGACAGCCAAGGGAGTGAGCCTCGTGCACACTCATATTATTTCCATATTCAGTTTAAGGAAGTTTACTATGAAATCTCATGAGAGTTAAATGAAATCTCATGAGATCACAGTAAAAGAGTTCATGACCTCAGCACTGTTGATGCCGATTGGCAACTGAAAGATAACTTTTTACACAGAACTTACTCTGGTGAGCTGAGGAAATTGTGAGGTAAAATAACTTCCTTTTTTACATAGAGATGCTCCGGTGATATTTTCCGGCCAGCTTTTTAAAGTTATACTGCATCAGTTTCAAGTGATTTAGTATATGAGTATTATGTCCCTTTAATTTAATTGGTAGTTTAATGTAATTTTAGTATAATAGTTAGGGTAGGTTAATTAATAGTTTAATATAGTTTAATTTAATTCTACAGGTAAGTTTTAATTTATTATAAGATAGGGATGTTGTCATTTTAATGTAAAGTTAGCGGGTTGTTAGGTTTAGGGGTTAATAGCTTAATATAGTTTATGGCGATGTGGGGGGCTGGCGGTTTAGGGGTTAATAGGTTTAGTTAGTAGTAGTGATGTGGGAGGCCAGGGGTTTAGGGTTAATACTTTTATTTAGTTGCGGTGGGGTTCGAGAGCGGCGGGATAGGGGTTTAACATTTTAGTATAGTGGCAGCGTTTAGTGACAGGGTATAAATAAAGTTGTTAAAAAGCCAAATAGCAGCGAGATTGATGACTGTTAGTTAACAACGCCCCGTACTTGGTGCACAGCTTTTTGCAGGCTTCTTTTATAAATATGGAGATCGTATTCAGGTCCGCGGCCGCAATGTTAGGTGATGTTAGGCAAGCGTATTGGTGCCATTGAATGCAACAAAGTTGACGACTTGATAAATATTCCCCCAAGTCTTGCTGCAGGTCTTTTCCAGTCACTCAAGGGTTTTTCTCAACCTGTTGAAAGCTTCCTTTTTCTGCCCCGTTCGGGTATTGTAACCACTGATCCTTTAACTTTGAACTTGTGAACTATGCTTCTAAAAGTGTCTCTAGGAACATTCAGTGCCTTCACAATTTTTTGTATCCTGTTCCTTGTTTGTGAAGGGCGATGATCTCTTCTCTTAACTTTTTGGACCATTCTTTTGGTTAGCCACCCCAAGACATAACAGAAAATGTACCGTGTTTGCAGAAAGAACAGCAGTAGCAGTTAAAAAACATTTCTCCAACATTGGTGTGTCCGGTCCACGGCGTCATCCTTACTTGTGGGATATTCTCTTCCCCAACAGGAAATGGCAAAGAGTCCCAGCAAAGCTGGCCATATAGTCCCTCCTAGGCTCCGCCCACCCCAGTCATTCTCTTTGCCGTTGCACAGGCAACATCTCCACGGAGATGGTTAAGAGTTTTTTGGTGTTTAAATGTAGTTTTTATTCTTCTATCAAGTGTTTGTTATTTTAAAATAGTGCTGGTATGTACTATTTACTCTGAAACAGAAAAGGATGAAGATTTCTGTTTGTGAGAGGAAGATGATTTTAGCAGACAGTAACTAAAATCGATTGCTGTTTCCACATAGGACTGTTGAGATGAAGTAACTTCAGT
>NW_026513018.1:0-42500 GCF_027579735.1 Bombina bombina
TGCAGCTGCAGGCACTGCTCTCTTCAGTCTTGAGACTATGTGACTCGCCTCACACTGTATCCATGCAGTCTTGGACAGACAACATCCAGTCTGCTTGTCCCCTTAGCCCAGCTCTTTCTGCTGTGGCCCTCAGATCAACTAACTGAAGTTTGTTAGGGGAACAGTGCTTTGTAGAAAGGTGTGTCAGTGGGAAGAATAAGTGGCACACATGCCCCTCCCCATGCAGCATTGTCTAGTGCAGGGTGAGAGGGAAGTGACATGTGCTTCTGTAGCTGATGTAGTGTCAAGCTGATACTTCACACATTAAGGTAAGTTTATTTTTATAGATTTTTTTTCTCTCTGTCTCAGATTTTACAGCTTCCCATAGTACTTGTGCTGTTACCGTCAGTAAACTTATATTTGTCTGTACCTCCATGCTTCCTCCTCAGTCTTTACCTTGCTCCTGTTGGCTGCCCTAAATCTCTTTAACCAGCCCTAAATCTATTAAACCAGCTAACCTCACACCAGAATCACATTGAAAAGCATCAGCTTGATTGATTAGATGATCCATAGCTGATCTTGTTCTCCCCAAATGTCAGGATTCCCCCTTACAGGTCAGACACACCTCAGTATACTGCACAGTGCACACCTACTTTTGTATTTTTAATATTGGATTATATAGAGTGTGTACATACATTTGTGTGTGCTCTGTAGTGTGTGTTTGTGTGTACATGTGTATGCTCTGGAGAGTGTGTGTTTGTGTGTACATGTGTATGCTCTGGTGAGTGTGTGTTTGTGTGTACATGTATATGTGTATGCTCGAAGAGTGTGTGTTTGTGTGTACATGTATATGTGTATGCTCAGGAGAGTGTGTGTACATGTATATGTGTATGCTCAGGAGAGTGTGTGTTTGTGTGTTCATGTGTATGCTCTGGTGAGTGTGTGTTTGTGTGTACATGTGTATGGGTTAGGGGAGTTTGTTATGTTAGGCATTCCCCTTGGTATTCATGAAAGTGGTAATTTTGCTGTACAGTGGCTGTCTAAACAATAAATATGTAGTGAATGTCCCAAAACTGGTGAGATGCTTTTAGGGGGGCCCAAAATAAATTCTTGCACCGGGGCCCTGTAAACATTAGGTCCGCCACTGTTTTTTACTATGCGATGCCGTGCATTGCATTAAATATTTATGTACTTAAAAAATATATATATATATAAAATAAATTAAAAAACCAACATTTAATTAATTAATTAGTAAATATATTAAATTAATCCACAGTGGAGGAATTTATATATTTATTTACTTATTAGTAATGCTTAGGTCCAGTTTCACATATTGCAATTTATTTCATTTTTTTTTTTTTTTAAATGATTAGCCCAACAGTGAATGATCCACTGCTGGGCTAATCATTTTTTAAAAAAATATAAAATAAATTGATTTAGTTGTTTTTGTGATGTTGTGGTGGAGAGCGAAATTTCATTGGGGGGTGGGGGGTAGGGGGAAGAAAATGTTTGCCCAGGGTCCAGTCAATATTAAAGGACTGCCCTGGCAGCAGAATGGTTTTAGGCTGTACCTGCTTAAATAATAGAGAATGGTTTTGATTGCAGGTCAGCATGTGTGAAGAGGGATGGTATTATCTCTGAGCTAAGAGGAAAGCTTGTACAATCACCATCATTAGCAAGCAACTCCTCTCTCTCATTTTTATATATATATATTCTTCATCAATTTAAAAATAAAATTGTGTTTTAGGAGCTTTGAGGCTTATAAATGTTTTGCATGTAAGGAATTAGCAGATATATACAGTTTAATTTAAAAATCTATTTATTTATACAGGTTTATACTGTGTGTAAAACCCACATTAGTTGTAACAAACATTTAGAATTGTGGGATATTATTTTGTAGTCATTGTATTTTGTTGCATACATTGTGCACTGTTTAAATGATCTTGGATAAGACTTAAATAAAGTCTTTACCTGGTCATTCCAAGTCCTTGAAGTTCTTTCTTGTTGAGCACACGGACACTGTAAAAAATATTCAAACAGTAAATCTATATTTGTTGTGATAAACCCAGAGGAGTCTGTAGAATGTTTGATTATTCAGGGTCAAGTGTTCTGCTATACTACAGGGAGTGTGCAAATAAACCTGGCTGTTTGATGTGTTTGTTTCTCTTGTTCTTATTTTCTGATGCCAGAGGGGATTTTATGTATGAGCAAAGCCCTTGGTGTCGTGCCCCCTCCTCTTACTCTTTCTCAGCGCAGCGTTTCCACACACTCCCTAGTTGTGGCCCCCACAGGCCGGGTGACTGTATGTTGATATGAGCAGAGGCCAGCGCTATGAAGTGTTAGATTTCCTGTTCGTTTTCTCTTGGACACTTTATGTAATCTTACACTGTTGCAAAAGAGAGTCCAGGAACAGCTTTACACGCAGGTTACATGCGCACAGCCTGCAGTGTACAGCGGGTGAATCCTCCTGTATTTACACCAGAGACTGGGTGTCAATATAAGGGCAGGGACAATGACTCCGGATTAGTTTTAATAAACTTGTGATTGTTAAATAGACTGGGAAATAAATCCTGTGCTATTTACCATTATACCGTACTATAAGAAACAGTGTCATGCAGAAATTAACCCTTCCATGAACGTATGGCTTTACATGTACTACAGACACCTCTTGTATCTTGCTGGTCTGATCAGAGCTAAAATGTTCCTTAAAGGGACATTAAACACTAAATACATGCTAGATAGAATGATACATTCAAAGAAAAGATTAGTCCATGACTAACATGTAGAAGTATTTTTTTAAAGTTTCATTAGTTGTTTAAAAAGTGACAAAATAAGTATAAAGTTTTAGTGTCTATAAAACACTGGGAGCTGCCATGTTGTAACTTGTGCTACCTTCTCTGCTGTGGCCAATTAGGGACAGTTATAAATAGGTCACTAGAGTGTGCAGACCAATGGTTGTGCTGGATTTAACAGTGTTCTGCACTTCCATTTCTAACAGGAACTGAAAAGCTCACAATTTCAGAATGGAATTACAGGCAAAGAGGACAAAATAAATAATGAAAGTATATTGCAGAGTTGTTTTATATATACAATTTATCATTTTATATCACCATCTCAAAGTGTTTAATGTCCCTTTAATGTCTTAAAGTGATGGTAAAACTCGGATGATGTTGAATATAATATTAAGATCCCTCAATATAGCATTAAGAAAACCGCATATAAAATTAAATAATTTCATACTTACTTTCATTATATTTATATGGTTTTCTAAATGTGTATTATCGTGTCTAAGCTCCGCCCATCTAACTTCTATAGCAAAAATGAAAGTGACGTGTATTGCGGTCCCACCCGCTAAATACGTTGTAGCCTCTGCTCGATCCCGACACGACTCCTAAAAAGCGCAAGCGCAGTTTGTTACATGACGTATAGCAAGTAAACATTTAGTCATGACATCCAATGTTTACTTGCTATACGTAAAAAAAAGAGATAACAGCGAGTCTGAGAGCTATCGTTATGCCATACAAAGACATCTGAGAGCTATCGTTATGCCATACAAAGACATATTTTGAAAATATTACGTGTGGAAAGTGTGAATGAGCGCATGCGTTACCAACACATGAACGCGCAAATTCGCCAGCCGATTTAAAGGCTCCTGATTGGATTGGCAAACTGCGTGAATAATGCTATATTGCGCATCGCGTAAAGCTGGTTGCATTGAAGTAAGCCTGGCGGGCGACAGGCTTACTGATTTGTCTAAAAATATAAACAAGCAATATGACGTCACAGTGGGCTGGAATTGAAACGGATCAGAAGGACTTATAATAAAAAGAATTGTAAGTTATTTTTAATATATTGTATTATATTAAATTAAGTGTATATAATTAATGTGATCCAACAAGACTATTCCTGTAAACGAATAATATGGAGTTTACCATCCCTTTAATATCTAGAGAAACTAATCAATTGTAACAATAATTGAATGGGACATATCTGCATGCATGTTCTCCAGTAGTTATACCTTTTCTAACACTGTGCAGATGGTAGCATTTAGTTACTAGAGATAATCATACAGTAATAAAATATAATAACATAACGATAATTATTTGGTAGAAAATAAAAAACAAGCAATAACAGCGGCCATATATTGGTGTAGCGAATCTACAATATTGATAGTCTTAGGGACCGATGTTCTAAAAGGTTTCTGGGCTGGTGAGATTCAATAACAATTCTCGCAAGTACTTCAACTTCCCTGGTGGAATGAGCTAAAGCCTTTTTTTACCCTAAAAACAGGGCGTCTCGCTAAAGGGTGTATACTGCATTTTTGTATGGGAAGGAGATGCATATATAACAAACGTGCACAATGAAAATCATAGTTTTAAAAATCATTCAAATGAATAATTGAACCATTCACACCAAAAAAACACAGGAAAAAATGGTATTGTTGAAGTGCATCAAAAATGGTAACACATTTTTTGGTAAAATGGGCTGAAAATGGGCAGTCCATGGGCGTGTATGAAATTGTCTCTTAAATCCCAGCATAATTATTAAAACATTTCCGCTCTACAGATCTCACTGTTTTTTTTCTAGCAACTTAAAGATGGCAAGCTTTTATCAAAATACTCAAAACACTAATTACTCTGAAAGCAAATCCTATGCATACGAAAATAACTGTGAGTTAAGGTACAGTGCACTGAAAGCAGCATCATTTGATTTGTATTAGGCATATTATAAAAATTTAAACATACGCTGGTTTCTTCCTGTGTACTATGTTCTCCATTGCAAACGTTTACATAGCAGAGCGCTCTAATTATTTATATGGGAGACACCTCACCACTTGCTGGGCAGCCCATTTTCTATAAAAATTGCACCAAGACTGTCCCTGCGAGGCGAAACGTGTTTTTTAATGTTTCTGCTTGCTAACGTTTAATCATAGGGCCCTCTGATTACACCCTTGTCCGACATCACGCATACACTCGTCTGTATTTGTGCCACACCAATGCCCTTCTTAAAGGGACACTCAAGTCAAAATAAACTTTTATGATTCAGAAAGAACATGCAGTTTTAATACACTTTCTAATTTACTTCCATTATCAAATTTTACGCAGACTTTTTATATTCACACTTTCTGGGGAACAAGATCCTACTGAGCATGTGCACAAGCTCACAGGGTATACATATACTAGTCCGTGATTGGCTGATGTTTGTCACATGTTGCAGGGGGTCCGAAAATGGGAGAAAAAATAAATTTGTCAGAAAAAAAAATCTACTGCTTATTTGAAATTCAGAGTAATTCATTGACTTTTAATTATGTACCTGTTAATTATGTAATTCTACTGCATTGAGTGGTCCTTTATTAATCACCATGTCATGAACCTGCCATGAAAACTAAAGGCGTTGAGTAATGGAATGTCTCCACAATTTAGAAATCAATTGAAATAAAATATTTGTTAATGCTTCACCGAGCTATATAGTGCTGTATAGTGTTGTCTGAAACAAATCTACTATTTGATTAGGATCTATGTCTATATTGTACAAATAGACACTGGTAGACAGAGTTTCTGAAAACACAATTATCAGAAGGTGCATGAAGCTGAGATTTCAATATCAGATATTTGAAGAACACTTGTTGGATCACATGAATTTGTGCAGGGAACAGAGTAAACTTTCCAAAATCATTGCATGTCATGATCAAATTCCTCACAAGCAATACAGAACAATTAATGTGGATCATCTGAACCCACATCTTCCAGGTACTTTTCCTTTGTTTTCTTAGTCTTTTATCTACCCAACAAGTTGAATATTACTCAGAGTTTCTCAGTTTCTTTAAAGAATATCTGTGGATCTCTGGGTTGACAATTAAAACAATTGTATTCTTATTGCATCAGCAAAGAAGTAAAGTTTGGGTTTAATATTTTTGCATATTGATCAACAATGTATACTGTATGTGTGCAGAAACTTCATCAATGAGATGTCCTCATTACTGTAAAATCCATCATTTTCTTGATAATATTTTTTTTTTCCACCCCAAATATTATAGTCCCTAAGTTACTCTCCATCTCTTTCTCCTTCAGCGAGGGAAGAAAATGTGGCCACTTTCCGTGGCTCAGAGTACCTGTGCTATGACCTATCCCAGAACCCTATCCAGAGCAGCAGTGATGAGATCACCCTGTCCTTCAAAACCAGACAGAGGAACGGACTAATCTTGCACACCGGCAAGTCTGCAGACTACGTCAACTTGGCTCTAAAGGGAGGTGCAGTGTCCCTGGTCATCAATTTGGGCTCGGGAGCATTTGAAGCCATTGTGGAACCAACTAATGACAAGTTTAATGATAATGAATGGCACGATGTCAAGGTCACACGGAACCTGCGCCAGGTAAGGAGTCCAGGTGACATGTTCCTAAAACTCCAGTTGGCAGCTCTTTGAATATAGACGGAAGAACACGAGTTAGAAAATCAAGGATAGAGTGTTGCACAAGCATGGAGCAACAGAGATATTTAGGATTGCTTTACAGTAAAAGGGCATTTTTTTAAAGGGTAAAAATTATAGTCCTTAGAATAAGAAATCTGCTGATGTTTGTGTACCGCTGTTCTTTCTGTATTGCTGTATAATTTGTGATATTTCACTAAATCTCTACATGTTGAGAATATAGGGTTAGGTAGTTCATTAAAATATTAAAAGTTACATATTTTACCAATGTATAGATTTACTGGCCTCAGAAGGACCTGGGGTCAGTGGGATAAGTATTCATATTACCTTTAAAATATAAAAATGGAGTCCTGACTGCTGACTCTGAGCCTACAGTAAACCAGAGGCAAAAGAATACTATAATAAGTTTCATTAAAACCACGTTAAGTGCATTAATGTTAGCAGTTGATATATAGCTCTCCAATAGAGAGAGCCTGTTATTCTCAAATCTTATTTAGCTATTCCCTCTCTAATACTTGTTTTTCCAAAGTTGTTCTTCTCTTATTAATCTCTAAGCCTTGCTGTCAGACTGCACATTTAGCCTCACTTGCTTTGCTTTTTCATGTTTTTTTGGAGCTGAAATGATGCATATTGCTAACGGTTCTGGGTTCCAATCCTCGGTCCAGGTCTGTACCTTTCTTCCCCTATTTGTTTTTGGGTTTACGATTGTCTCAGTATTGAAATCCACCCCAGCCCAAACCAACAGAATCCACAATCGCTCCCACTCCTGATTAAATCAAACTGAACATAATTTGTATAAGGAGCACCTTGTATTGTCTACAATAGCTTTGGTAATTTGAGACATGGAAAATGAGACATTTTTGAGTTGTAGTTTTCAAAGTGATATCATTATCTCAATACAGTGGGAAAAAGTAAAATTACAGATAATTGTACTAAATCTTACAGGCATAGGGGGTCACCTATTATTTTTAACTCAAGAAAAACACCAACAGATTTTGTTATGGCATCATTTAAAAATAGCTTTCTTAGCGAAGTTGCCCTAGAGATGGAAAATTATTCTTATTATACACCAAAAGCTTTTTTTTTTGTCTATATAAAATTCAGCATGTATACTAATAAAAATAAAAAAAGCTCAGATGTCAGAAATGCATTGAGATAAATTAGATTTCATCTAAGAGCTGCATATTATGTCTTCCCTTCAAAAAATACAAAGGTTTGGGAATGAAAGGTATTAGGTAATTGCTTATAATTTGTTAGAATGTAATTAGTGCACTAGTCCTTGCTGCCCGATTGGCCCACTGGCTTTTTCCTGCTCATGATCTTTAATAGCAACTCTCGTGTGGGACTTAAGCTATGCCTTTAGTCCCTCTTTTTACAGGCAAGGAACACCAATGCAAAAAAGTACATGCTGCAGAGAATAAGACCATTTTATTTTTAGGAGAAATTGTCCCTTTAATATGGTAATATGAGAAATGCCCAACTTTATACTTTCCCAGACACTTTCGATACCTGATCTTTAACAGAGCATGCTTGGGTGATTTTTGGTTCCATTTTTAAGCCATTCCAATCCATCTGAAACCCTGCAATTCAGTTTGTATACCACCAAAATTAAGCTTGTAGCATTTCCAAACCATCAACATTTTATGCTTAGATTAGATAAATAGGATTTAATCTGACCTTCTTTGTGGGCTTTTTGCTTACCTTCCTGGGAAC
The DNA here is from genome assembly GCF_027579735.1 of Bombina bombina. Classification (NCBI taxonomy): domain Eukaryota; kingdom Metazoa; phylum Chordata; class Amphibia; order Anura; family Bombinatoridae; genus Bombina; species Bombina bombina. Next base: position 8,120 of record NW_026513018.1, read on the forward strand.
AAGTTATAATTAACCAATTGCTAATGGCTTTCACCTTCAAGAAATGGTGTTCTGTTCCTTGGAAAAACTCAGGTATGAATTGGTTTCCAACCTAATTTCTTTCCAGAAAATATGGTATAAAAGGAGAGCTCACTTTTAAAATATTATGCATATATTATGTAGTGCAGGTGCATCCTAGAATAAATTATATATAAAACAAGAGAAAGGAAGTAGGCACTTCAAATCAGAAGTCCCCTAAAAGTCTAGGAAAAAACAGCACAACTGCACAAAAACGCAGAAGTGACCGGATATGCCAAAAATACAAAACACACTTTAATATACTAATAAAGTAACATACACATACTAGGGATCCCTTAGGTATCACGTTAATGAAACCGGCTTAAAAAATGTCTGGTACACCAAAGAGAACAAAGGAATAAAGTCAGATCCTCCAGTTACAAATATATGTGACTTTATATGGGGGTAATCCAAAGTTATTAAGGCAATAAGATGTACAGTGGATAATTCACAGTCCCAAATGTGCCAGAAAGCCAGGAAAGACAGGCATCATCCCCACTCTGAAGTATGTAACAGACACGCTAGCATAGAAAAGAGGAGCCTTATATACACGTATCACAGGTATGACCACCATTGAAGCGTCCTCCAATAAACCAGTCATAGTTTACAGTACCTGTCTCCTTTACCCAAGTGATCCTCCTAACATCGCTGCTGTATTCATGTGCTGCCTTCCGGGGTGATCCTTTACATGGGGGGATCCCATGTAGGTAAAAGCTGCTTAGCCCAGCTCATTGCTAAAGACTAGCAGAAACTCACCCAGACAGCCATCACGCTGTTCCAGTCTTCTTCAGTGGACTTACATAACATGTAATGAGGGTTTGTAAACCAGGCCCTACATTCATACCCCATATCACCTTGAGGGGGAAAGAAATTACATGATGCAAAAGTAAGACTATATATAAATATGAAAAATGTAAATATAAACATACAAAACATAAATTTAAAAAACAAACAAACAAAAAAGACATGCAAAAAGCACATTATAAATGGAATGACTTTGAACATGAGAACCTGGCAAAATGCCATACAATGCACTATATATGGCTGTTTTGATTGATATAAGAACATATTGCTCTATTGGTGTTTCTATCTATCTCTATCTATCTATTTATCTATCTGTCTGTCTATAAAATCTTGTAAAGAACAAATACACAAAACTGATATACATGGCAACATGATAGAATTAACAAGAGGAAAGGGCAAAGGGATTAACTTAAACTAATTATGACATTTTCTGTGATGTGATGACTTATTTCAGGATATCACAACTCATTGGAAATGTAAGTATTGGTGACAGATTTTTGGGTATGTGGCTAAAATTGGAGATGTATTTTTAGTGGTTGGTGCCTGGTGAGACCCCAGGTGTGTGTGCTGGCTGAAGGGAGAGTTCAGTGCAAATGAACACTGAAGTGAGATATTTGGGGAGTATGTTTTGAAATAAGGATGGGAGTTGTAGGGAAGATTTTTTTGTAACAAACTAACCCCAAATCATTCATGTAATGTGTCATTGCTACTAACAAAACCTTTCCAAATAATGTACTAACACCCTCTAACAAATCATCTTTGTTTTTTTATGTTTTATTTTAATTTTGTTTACTTTTTTTTCTGTTTGGATTAACAATCCTCCTGTTCACGGTTATTCAATTTCCTTTTTTTCCCCACTTTTCCGCAAAGCACTCTGGCATTGGACACGCTATGGTAAACAAACTACATTGTCTGGTAGATATCATTTTTATTTGTCAAACTATATCTCTGGATTTGCGGTGTGTTTTCCTTTTTTCTTCTTTCTTCCTTTTTTTCTTTATTTGCTTTTAAAAACCCCTTTTTCATATTCTGTCTCCCTTCATCTAGGAAATAAATAAATAAATATTTTTTGTCTGTGTTTGTTTTTATATATATATATATATATATATATATATATATATATATATATATATATTCCATAGATCTCTAGATGTTCACTTTGTGTTATTTGATTTGATTCATTAATTACGCATATTCTGCTGTTGTGTTCCACTAGTAATCCCTCATCACATATATATTTATTTATTTATATATTTACTGTCCTGTCTGATGGTGCCCAAGCCTATGACAGTGCCCTTTATTTTCTGATGTTTCCTTCATCCCTGTTTTCAAGGAGCCACAGTACCTGTGGGTAAATGGTTGGCACCTTTTCTATCAATGTAATTACCATTTCCAAAAGCTCTATCCATCTTACACTTTGCATGGTGTTTGTCTTCATACTTCTAGGGAAGTCTTGAGTGCGGACGTTGGCTGGGAATCCTAATCTTTTATTTTGGAGCCGTTTAACGTCGTCCATATTTATTTTATGCATATTTTAAATTTAATGTGCTCTTTATTTACAACCTCCTGGCAATCCCCAATTTTATTGCTTTTTTCGAACTTGGCTGTAGGCACGCCAACCATTCAGAGGGCCACAATACCCAAGACATTATTGTCAATGGTAGTTAGGCTCATTACCTTAGGAAAGTGCATAGTGTCTCTTGACTGTTCTATTTATAATTTTTGAATGATTTTTGAAAAGGAGGAGAGATGCACAAGATAACTATGCTGGTTTTAAGGGTTGATTTTTATCCTAATTCTCTAAGTTAAGTGACATATCTGTAGTACTAAAGTTGCCCATGATATAACTAGCTTCTAAATTTCCAGCCAATCAGACTCCAGCCTCCCTTTTCCATTTCACGCATTCCCCCTCTAACAGACTAACACTATACCTGCTCACTCTCATTCACTGTCATTTAGTCTATTTTCATGGGGAATTTGCGTTTCATCTTAAGATGAGGTTACGGGATAGCTATTTCCTTGGCATGGGTGGTGAGAACCTTCTCCCCTTTTTTGCTACTTGGGATGGGAATTTCTCGTGCAGTGGGGAAGAATGGTTGTTATTTCTGTGTATATATTTAACTTAACTCCTTTAGTGCTGGAGTGGGCATCTGTCCCGGCATTAGAGATGTTAAATGTATAATCTATGTTAATACTAACAAATTTGCTGTGTAAGTTTTGGTGGACTGGTGGTGGGCAGTATAGAAGTGTTGGGTAATCGTATGTGAAGGTCTCATGAATGTTACTGGAGGTATTAACTTTTTGTTTTTTAAATGTCTTCACCATTTCACTGCTTGAGAGTCCTGATCTTCTGGCTCTTTGCGCAGGGAAAAGGTTACGGTTACTGTATAACCTCAAACAGAAACCAGGATTTACTTAAGGATTAGTAAATGTGAGCAGCTGAACACGTGAACCCAAATACATGATATAATGTGAATTAAATACAGAACTAATGTTTAACACTTTCAGCGCTGGAGGGGATTAAGACACACAATGCCTAAAAGGGACATAGAAAAGAGACAGAATTAATAAGTAAGAAAAAGTCCTCTTGGATGAAATGAGAAGGTCCGCCCATTAAATTATTTATTTATAGGAAAATTGTGGTCTAGATTACAAGTGGCACACTAATGATAGTTCGGGACGTGATAAGCGCTCAACTTGATATTACAAGTCCATGGTAAAACTGACTTACCAGAGAAGGGTTAGCGCAACCTTCATAACGCTAGCACAATCTAAAGGTTCAATGGATATCACAACCGTACTAAGTAGCGCTTGTATTAAATATAGGTTGCGCTTGAGCGAAAGTTGAAATTATTCTAGAATATTTAACTTGACTTAAAGGGACATGAAACCCACATTTTTTCTTTCATGATTTAGAAAGATAATGCATTTTTAAACATCTTTCTAATTTACTTCTATTATCTAATTTGTTTTATTCTCTTGATATTCTTTGCTGAAAAGCATATCTAGATATGCTCAGTAGCTGCTGATTGGTTGCTGCACATAGAAGTCTCATGTGATTGGCTCACACATGTGCATTGCTTTTTCTTCAAATAAGGATATCTACAAAATGAAGCAAAATAAATAATAGAAGTAAATTGTAATGTTTTTTTAAATTTGTATGTTCTATCTGAATCATGAAAGAAAGATTTTGGGTTTAGTGGCCCTTTAAGACCTGAAGTAAAGTGTAATGGTTGAAAAAAAATTAACAAAACACATCTAAAACATATTAAAATAAAGCTATTAATTATTATTAATAATATATGAGTGTATTTATGTGTTTATATGTGTAAATATGTATATGCACACAAACATACATATAAACACATGTACATTTTTTATTTTAGCCCTACCCAGTCAAATACCTTGAAGTATGCAATATAATTTTTAAACAATATGTTTAAATGTATTTGAAACAAAATATTATATTTTAATCTGATTTGAATAGAACTACTTCACATTCCTATGTTCTTAAAGGGACATAATACTCATATGCTAAATCACTTGAAACTGATGCAGTATAACTGTAAAAATCTGACAGGAAAATATCACCTGAGCATCACTATGTAAAAAAGGAAGATATTTTACCTCACAAACTTCCTCAGCTCAGCAGAGTAAGTTGTGTGTAAAAAGTTATACTTCAGCTGCTGCCCAGCTGCAGGTAAAAAAAAAATTAAGAAAAATTAAGAAATGAACAGCAGCCAGTCAGCATCAACAGTGCTGAGGTCATGAACTCTTTTTACTGTGATCTCATGAGATTTCATAGTAAACTTCTTTAAACTGAATAGGGAAATAAAGATGAGTGTGCACTCCCTCACTCTGTCCTGGTACAGACATACTGATTTGCTGCTTAGAAGTCCTTTACAATGGGATGTGGCTACTGAGGAACTTTTGGAGGTAAAATATCTTTCTTTTTTACATAGAGATGTTCAGGTGATATTTTCTAGTCAGCTTTTTACAGCTTCATCAAGAATTCAAGCTCAATCCTATTGGCTGATTGGATCAGCCAATAGGAAGTTTTCCTACCTTAATTCCGATTGGCTGATAGAATTCTATCAGCCAATCGGAATTGAAGGGACGCCATCTTGGATGACGTCACTTAAAGAACCTTCATTCTTCAGTCGCTGTCGTCAGAAGAGGATGCTCCGCGTTGGATGTCTTGAAGATGGAGCCGCTCTGGATGAAGACTTCTGCCCGTCTGGAGGACCACTTCTGCCGGCTTTGTGGAGGACTTCGGCCCAGTTGGGTGAAGACTTCTCAAGGTAAGGTGATCTTCAAGGGGTTAGTGTAAGGTTTTTTTAAGGGGGCATTGGGTGGGTTTTAGAGTAGGGTTGGTTGTGTGGGTGGTGGGTTTTAATGTTGGGGGGGTTGTAATTTTTTATTTACAGGTAAAAGAGCTGATTACTTTGGGGCAATGCCCCGCAAAAGGCCCTTTTAAGGGCTATTTGTAATTTAGTGTAGGGTAGGGCTTTTTTTAATTTGGGGGGGGGGGGGGGCTTTTTTATTTTTGTTAGGGGGATTAGATTAGGTGTAATTATTTTATTATTTTCTGTAATTTAGTGGGGGTTTTTTTGTACTTTAGATAATTTTTTTTAATTGTATTTAGTTTAGTTAATTTATTTAATTATAGTGTAGTGTTAGGTGTAATTGTAACTCAGGTTAGGTTTTATTTTACAGGTAAATTTGTATTTATTTTAACTAGGAAGTTATTAAATAGTTAATATAACTATTTAATAACTATTCTACCTAGTTAAAATAATATACTAAGTTGCCTGTAAAATAAATATAAACCCTAAGCTAGCTACAATGTAACTATTAGTTATATTGTAGCTAGCTTAGGGTTTATTTTATAGGTAAGTATTTAGTTTTAAATAGGAATAATTTTCTTTAATGATAGTAATATTTATTTAGATTTATTTAAATTATATTTAAGTTAGGGAGGTTAGGGTTAGGGTTAGACTAGGTTAGTGGTTAATAAATTTAATATAGTGGCGGCGGCAGAATAAGGGGGTTAATAAATATAATGTAGGTGTCCGCGGTGTAGGGGGCGGAAGATTAGGGGTTAATAAGTATAATGTAGGTGGCGGTGGGCTCGGGAGCTGCGGTTTTAGGGGTTAATAAGTTATTTAGTTTGCAACGCGGGGTCCGGGAGCGGCGGGATAGGGGTTATAACTTTATTTAGGTAGGCGGCGATGAGGGGGGGGGGGCAGATTAGGGGTGTTTAGGAACTCGGGGTACATGTTAGGGTGTTAGGTGTAAACATTCCCCTCGGAATCAATAGGATCGGGCAGCAGTGAACATGAGCTTTCGCTGCTTTCCGACTCCCATTGATTCCTATGCATCCGCCGCCTCCAGAGCGGCGGATTTGAAAACCAGGTACGCTGGGTCGGAATAGTGGCGCGAGCGTACCTGGTAGTTATTTGATAACTAGCAAAAGTTGTCAGATTGTGCCTGAATTTGCATTCGGAACATCTGTAATGACGTAAGCATCGATCTGTGTCGGACTGAGTCCGGCGGATCGTATGTTACGTCACCAAATTCTACTTTTGCCGGTTTGTAGGGTTTGATAACTAAGGCGAATCAGGCTCGCCACAAATACGCTGCAGAATTCCAGCATATTTGCGGTTGACGGCTTGATAAATAGATGCCATATAGTTAAAAATTAAAAGAATATTTTCTTCTAAGTGTCAGTAAACCTAAAAAATAATGTTATATAATTCTGCACATAGTGCAGAATTATATAACATTATTTAAGTGCTATAGTTATAAATGCCTTTTTTCCCTTTTAATATGTTAAAAATTGGCGCTTTTACAGACCCGCTCTACTGCTCTCTGCTGAGCAGGTCTGTTTTTTTTACTCAGCGCATCGGGCCTGCTGTATAGTCACAGCCCGGCCCCGACCGCAGCCATAAGACTAAGTGCAGCTCGATCCTGCACTGTCTGACAGCAGGAGCGAGCTTCACTTAATGTTATGGCGTGGTCGGGCCGGGCTGTGACTATACAGCTGGCCCGATGCGCTGAGTAAAAAAAACAGACCCGCTCAGCAGAGAGCAGAGAGCGGGTCTGTAAAAGCGCCATATTTTTAACATATTAAAAGGGAAAAAAGGCATTTATAACTATAGCACTTAAATAATGTTATATAATTCTGCACTATGTGCAGAATTATATAACGTTATTTCTCTTGTAAGGTGTATCCAGTCCACGGATCATCCATTACTTGTGGGATATTCTCCTTCCCAACAGGAAGTTGCAAGAGGATCACCCACAGCAGAGCTGTCTATATAGCTCCTCCCCTAACTGCCATATCCAGTCATTCTCTTGCAACTCTCGACAAGCATGGAAGTAGTAAGAGAGAAGTGGTGAAACGTAGTTGTTTTTTTCTTCAATCAAAAGTTTGTTATTTTAAATGGTACCGGAGTTGTACTATTTTTGTCCAGGCAGAAAATAGAAGAAGAATCTGCCTGTGATCTCTATGATCTTAGCAGGTTTGTAACTAAGATCCATTGCTGTTCTCACAACACTAACTGAAGAGAGAGGTAACTTCAAGCTGGAAATGGCGTGCAGGTTATCCTGCTATGAGGTATGTGCAGTTAATAATTTTTTCTAGAGATGTAAATGCAGGAAAATGCTGCTGATACCAGATTTATGTAAGGTAAGCCTGAATACAGTGATTTATAGCGACTGGTATCATGCTTACTTGCAGAGGTAATACTCTTATAGATTTTCAATATAAAACGTCTTGCTGGCATGTTTAAACGTTTTTTTATATTTGCTTTGGTGATAAAACTTTATTGGGGCCTAGTTTTTTTCCACATGGCTGGCTTAAATTTGACTAGAAACAGTTTCCTTAGGCTTTCCACTGTTTAGACATGAGTGGGAGGGGCCTAATTTAGCGCTTATTGCGCAGTAACTTTTGCAGACTGAGACATCCAGCTTTCCTCCAGGAGTCCCCTAAATGCTATAAGACATCTCTAAAGGGCATCTTAGGCTTTCCAAAGTCGTTTTGTTTGGGAAGTAGGGCCACAGCTGAGCTGTGGCAGTTTGTTGTGACTGTTAAAAAAACGTCTATATCGTTTTTTTGATCCGTTTTTTGAACTAAGGGGTTAATCATCCATTTGCAAGTGGGTGCAATGCTCTGTTAGACTATTATACACACTGTTTGATTTACTGCTTTTTTTCACTGTTTTTCAATTTCTGACAAAAAATTGTTTCTCTTAAAGGCACAGTACCGTTTTATTTTTTGCTTGTTTACATTTATTAAAGTGCTTTCCAAGCTTGCTGGTCTCATTGCTAGTCTGTTTAAACATGTCTGACATAGAGGAAACTCCTTGTTCATTATGTTTAGAAGCCATTGTGGAACCCCTCTTAGAATGTGTACCAAATGTACTGATTTCACTTTAAGTAATAAAGACCATATTCTGTCTTTAAAAAAATTTATCACCAGAGGAATCTGACGAGGGGGAAGTTATGCCGACTAACTTGCCCCACGTGTCAGACCCTTTGACTCCTGCTCAAGGACTCACGCTCTAATGGCGCCAAGTACATGTAGGGCACCCATGGCGTTTACTTTACAAGACATGGCGGCAGTCATGGATAATACACTGTCAGCGGTATTATCCAGACTACCTGGGTTTCGAGGAAAGTGAGATAGCTCTGGAGTTAGAAGGAATACAGAGCATACTGACGCTTTTGTAGCTATGTCTGATACTCCCTCACAATATGCAGAAGCGGAGGAAGGAGAGCTTCTTTCTGTGGGTGATGTTTCTGACTCAAGGAAGAGGATTCAACCTGATTCTGATATGTCAACATTTAAATTTAAGCTTGAACACCTCCGCGTATTGCTCATGGAGGTTTTAGCTGCTCTGAATGACTGTGATACAATTGCAGTGCCAGAAAAATTGTGTAGATTGGACAGATACTACGCAGTGCCAGTGTGCACTGATGTTTTTCCAATACCTAAAAGGTTTACAGAGATTATTACTAAGGAATGGGATAGACCAGGTGTGCCGTTCTCTCCCCCTCCTATTTTTAAGAAAATGTTTCCGATAGATGCCACCACATGGGACTTATGGCAGACAGTCCCTAAGGTGGAGGAAGCAGTTTCTACCCTAGCTAAGCGTACTACTATCCCTGTCAAGGATAGTTGGGCTTTCTCAGATCCAATGGATAAAAAGTTAGAGGGTTACCTTAAGAAAATGTTTTTCAACAAGGTTTTTTTCTACAGCCCCTTGCATGCATTGCTCCTGTCACTGCTGCGGCGTTCTGGTTTGAGTCTCTGGAAGAGGCTTTACAGGTAGAGACTCCATTGGATGACATACTTGACAAGCTTAGAGCACTTAAGCTAGCCAATTCTTTTGTTTCTGATGCCATTGTTCATTTGACTAAACTAACGGCTAAAAATTCTGATTTTGCTATTCAGGCGCGGAGGGCGCTATGGCTTAAATCATGGTCAGTTACTTCAAAGTCTAAGCTGCTTAACATTCCCTTCAAGGGGCAAACCCTATTCGGGCCTGGTTTGAAGGAGATCATTTCTGATATCACTGGAGGAAAAGGTCATGCCCTTCCTCAGGATAGGTCCAAGTCAAGGGCCAAACAGACTAATTTTCGTGCCTTTCGAAACTTCAAGGCGAGAGCGGCATCAACTTCCTCTAATGCAAAACAAGAGGGAACTTTTGCCCAGTCCAAGTCGGTCTGGAACCTAACCAGACCTGGAACAAAGGTAAGCAGGCCATAAAGCCTGCTGCTGCCTCTAAGACAGCATGAAGGATTGGCCCCCTATCCAGGAACGGATCTTGTAGGGGGCAGACTTTCGCTCTTTGCCCAGGCTTGGGCAAGAGATGTCCAGGATCCCTGGGCGTTGGAAATTGTATCCCAGGGATATCTTCTGGACTTCAGAGCTTCTCCTCCAAAAGGGAGATTTCACCTTTCACAATTATCTGCAAACCAGATAAAGAGAGAGGCGTTATTACACTGTGTTCAAGACCTCCTAGTTATGGGAGTGATCCATCCTGTTCCAAAGGAGGAACAGGGACAGGGATTTTACTCAAATCTGTTTGTGGTTCCCAAAAAAGAGGGAACCTTCAGACCAATTTTGGATCTCAAGATCTTAAACAAATTCCTCAGAGTTCCATCATTCAAGATGGAGACTATTCGTACCATCCTACCTATGATCCTGGAGGGTCAACACATGACTACAGTGGATTTAAAGGATGCTTATCTTCACATTCCGATACACAAAGATCATCATCGGTTTCTCAGGTTTGCCTTCCTGAACAGGCATTACCAGTTTGTAGCTCTTCCCTTTGGGTTAGCTACAGCCCCAAGAATCTTTACGAAGGTTCTGGGGTCACTTCTGGCGGTCCTAAGACCGCGGGGCATAGCAGTAGTCCTTATTTAGATGACATTCTGATACAGGCGTCAAATTTCCAAATTGCCAAGTCTCATACGGACATAGTTCTGGCATTTCTGAGGTCGCATGGGGAAGGTGAATGAAGAAAACAGTTCTCTATCCCCTCTCACAAGAGTTTCCTTTCTGGGAACTCTAATAGATTCTGTAGAAATGAGGATTTACCTGACAGAGTCCAGGTTATCAAAGCTTCTAAATTCCTGCCGTGTTCTTTATTCCACTTCTCGCCCTTCGGTGGCTCAGTGTATGGAAGTAATCGGCTTACTGGTAACGGCAATGGACATAGTGCCGTTTGCACGCCTACATCTCAGACCGCTGCAACTATGCATGCTCAGTCAGTGGAATGGGGATTACACAGATTTGTTCCTCTACTAAATCTGGATCAAGAGACCAGGGATTCTCTTCTCTGGTGGCTATCTCGGGTCCATCTGACCAAAGGTATGACCTTTCGCAGGCCAGATTGGACAATTGTAACGACAGATGCCCCAGGAGGAGACACTCCTTCCAATAAACATTCTGGAACTAAGAGCGATATTCAATGCTCTTCAGGCTTGGCCTCAGCTAGCGACAATGAGGTTCATCAGATTTCAGTCGGACAACATCATGACTGTGGCTTACATCAACCATCAGGGGGGAACAAGGAATTCCCTAGCGATGTTAGAAGTCTCAAAGATAATTTGCTGGGCAGAGATTCACTCTTGCCACCTATCAGCTATCCATATCCCAGGTGTGGAGAACTGGGAGGCGGATTTTCTAAGTCGTCAGACTTTTCATCCGGGGGATGGGAACTCCATCCGGAGGTGTTTGCACAATTGATTCATCGTTGGGGCAAACCAGAACTGGATCTCATGGCGTCTCGCCAGAACGCCAAACTTCCTTGTTACGGATCCAGGTCCAGGGATCCCAAGGCGACAATGATAGATGCTCTAGCAGCACCTTGGTCTTTTAATCTGGCTTATGTGTTTCCACCGTTTCCTCTGCTCCCTTGTCTGATTGCCAAAATCAAGCAGGAGAGAGCATCAGTGTTCTTGATAGCGCCTGTGTGGCCACGCAGGACTTGGTATGCAGATCTGGTGGACATGTCATCCTTTCCACCATGGACTCTGCCGCTGAGACAGGACCTTTCTACTTCAGGGTCCTTTCAACCATCCAAATCTAATTTCTCTGAGACTGACTGCCTGGAGATTGAACGCTTGATTTTATCAAAGCGTGGCTTCTCCGAGTCAGTCATTGATACCTTAATTCAGACACGAAAGCCTGTCACCAGGAAAATCTATCATAAGATATGGCGTAAATATCTTTATTGGTGTGAATCCAAGGGTTACTCATGGAGTAAAGTCAGGATTCCCAGGATATTATCTTTTATCCAAGATGGATTGGAAAAAGGATGGTCAGCTAGTTCCTTAAAGGGACAGATTTCTGCTCTGTCTATTCTCTTGCACAAGCGTCTGGCGGATGTTCCAGACGTTTAGGCATTTTTTCAGGCTTTAGTTAGAATCAAGCCTGTGTTTAAACCTGTTGCTCCACCATGGAGTTTAAATTTGGTTCTTAAAGTTCTTCAGGGGGTTCCGTTTGAACCTCTTCATTCCATAGATATCAAGCTTTTATCTTGGAAAGTTCTATTTTTTACCTAAGGTGGTATCTAATAAGAATATCAATCAGGAGATTGTTGTTCCGTCTTTGTGTCTTAATCCTTCTTCAAAGAAGGAACGTCTATTACACAATCTTGACGTGGTTCGTGCTTTAAAGTATTACTTACAAGCTACTAAAGATTTTCGTCAAACATCTGCTTTGTTTGTTGTCTACTCTGGACAGAGGAGAGGCCAAAAGGCTTCGGCAACTTCTCTTTCTTTTTGGCTAAGGAGTATAATACGCTTAGCTTATGAGACTGCTGGCCAGCAGCCTCCTGAAAGGATTACAGCTCATTCTACTAGAGCTGTGGCTTCCACATGGGCCTTTAAAAATGAGGCTTCTGTTGAACAGATTTGCAAGGCGGCGACTTGGTCTTCGCTTCATACCTTTTCAAAATTCTATAAATTTGATACTTTTGCTTCTTCGGAGGCTATTTTTGGGAGAAAGGTTTTACAGGCAGTGGTACCTTCCGTTTAAGTACCTGCCTTGTCCCTCCCTTCATCCGTGTACTTTAGCTTTGGTATTGGTATCCCACAAGTAATGGATGATCCGTGGACTGGATACACCACAAGAGAAATAAATTTATCAGGTAAGCATAAATTATGTTTTCTCTTGTAAGGTGTATCCAGTCCACGGATCATCCATTACTTGTGGGATACCAATACCAAAGCTAAAGTACACGGATGAAGGGAGGGACAAGGCAGGTACTTAAACGGAAGGCACCACTGCCTGTAAAACCTTTCTCCCAAAAATAGCCTCCGAAGAAGCAAAAGTATCAAATTTATAGAATTTTGAAAAGGTATGAAGCGAAGACCAAGTCGCCGCCTTGCAAATCTGTTCAACAGAAGCCTCATTTTTAAAGGCCCATGTGGAAGCCACAGCTCTAGTAGAATGAGCTGTAATCCTTTCAGGAGGCTGCTGGCCAGCAGTCTCATGAGCTAAGTGTATTATACACCTTAGCCAAAAAGAAAGAGAAGTTGCCGAAGCCTTTTGGCCTCTCCTCTGTCCAGAGTAGACAACAAACAAAGCAGATGTTTGATGAAAATCTTTAGTAGCTTGTAAGTAATACTTTAAAGCACAAACCACGTCAAGATTGTGTAATAAACATTCCTTCTTTGAAGAAGGATTAGGACACAAAGATGGAACCACAATCTCCTGATTGATATTCTTATTAGATACCACCTTAGGTAAAAAATAGAACTTTCCAAGATAAAAGCTTGATATCTATGGAATGAAGAGGTTCAAACGGAACCCCCTGAAGAACTTTAAGAACCAAATTTAAACTCCATGGTGGAGCAACAGGTTTAAACACAGGCTTGATTCTAACTAAAGCCTGAAAAAATGCCTAAACGTCTGGAACATCCGCCAGACGCTTGTGCAAGAGAATAGACAGAGCAGAAATCTGTCCCTTTAAGGAACTAGCTGACCATCCTTTTTCCAATCCATCTTGGATAAAAGATAATATCCTGGGAATCCTGACTTTACTCCATGAGTAACCCTTGGATTCACACCAATAAAGATATTTACGCCATATCTTATGATAGATTTTCCTGGTGACAGGCTTTCGTGTCTGAATTAAGGTATCAATGACTGACTCGGAGAAGCCACGCTTTGATAAAATCAAGCGTTCAATCTCCAGGCAGTCAGTCTCAGAGAAATTAGATTTGGATGGTTGAAAGGACCCTGAAGTAGAAAGGTCCTGTCTCAGCGGCAGAGTCCATGGTGGAAAGGATGACATGTCCACCAGATCTGCATACCAAGTCCTGCGTGGCCACACAGGCGCTATCAAGAACACTGATGCTCTCTCCTGCTTGATTTTGGCAATCAGACAAGGGAGCAGAGGAAACGGTGGAAACACATAAGCCAGATTGAAAGACCAAGGTGCTGCTAGAGCATCTATCAGTGTCGCCTTGGGATCCCTGGACCTGGATCCGTAACAAGGAAGTTTGGCGTTCTGGCGAGACGCCATGAGATCCAGTTCTGGTTTGCCCCAACGATGAATCAATTGTGCAAACACCTCCGGATGGAGTTCCCACTCCCCCGGATGAAAAGTCTGACGACTTAGAAAATCCGCCTCCCAGTTCTCCACACCTGGGATATGGATAGCTGATAGGTGGCAAGAGTGAATCTCTGCCCAGCAAATTATCTTTGAGACTTCTAACATCGCTAGGGAATTCCTTGTTCCCCCCTGATGGTTGATGTAAGCCACAGTCATGATGTTGTCCGACTGAAATCTGATGAACCTCATTGTCGCTAGCTGAGGCCAAGCCTGAAGAGCATTGAATATCGCTCTTAGTTCCAGAATGTTTATTGGAAGGAGTGTCTCCTCCTGGCTGGCATCTGTCGTTACAATTGTCCAATCTGGCCTGCGAAAGGTCATACCTTTGGTCAGATGGACCCGAGATAGCCACCAGAGAAGAGAATCCCTGGTCTCTTGATCCAGATTTAGTAGAGGGAACAAATCTGTGTAATCCCCATTCCACTGACTGAGCATGCATAGTTGCAGCGGTCTGAGATGTAGGCGTGCAAACGGCACTATGTCCATTGCCGTTACCAGTAAGCCGATTACTTCCATACACTGAGCCACCGAAGGGCGAGAAGTGGAATAAAGAACACGGCAGGAATTTAGAAGCTTTGATAACCTGGACTCTGTCAGGTAAATCCTCATTTCTACAGAATCTATTAGAGTTCCCAGAAAGGAAACTCTTGTGAGAGGGGATAGAGAACTGTTTTCTTCATTCACCTTCCACCCATGCGACCTCAGAAATGCCAGAACTATGTCCGTATGAGACTTGGCAATTTGGAAATTTGACGCCTGTATCAGAATGTCATCTAAATAAGGAGCTACTGCTATGCCCCGCGGTCTTAGGACCGCCAGAAGTGACCCCAGAACCTTCGTAAAGATTCTTGGGGCTGTAGCTAACCCAAAGGGAAGAGCTACAAACTGGTAATGCCTGTTCAGGAAGGCAAACCTGAGAAACCGATGATGATCTTTGTGTATCGGAATGTGAAGATAAGCATCCTTTAAATCCACTGTAGTCATGTGTTGACCCTCCAGGATCATAGGTAGGATGGTACGAATAGTCTCCATCTTGAATGATGGAACTCTGAGGAATTTGTTTAAGATCTTGAGATCCAAAATTGGTCTGAAGGTTCCCTCTTTTTTGGGAACCACAAACAGATTTGAGTAAAATCCCTGTCCCTGTTCCTCCTTTGGAACAGGATGGATCACTCCCATAACTAGGAGGTCTTGAACACAGTGTAATAACGCCTCTCTCTTTATCTGGTTTGCAGATAATTGTGAAAGGTGAAATCTCCCTTTTGGAGGAGAAGCTCTGAAGTCCAGAAGATATCCCTGGGATACAATTTCCAACGCCCAGGGATCCTGGACATCTCTTGCCCAAGCCTGGGCAAAGAGCGAAAGTCTGCCCCCTACAAGATCCGTTCCTGGATAGGGGGCCAATCCTTCATGCTGTCTTAGAGGCAGCAGCAGGCTTTATGGCCTGCTTACCTTTGTTCCAGGTCTGGTTAGGTCTCCAGACCGACTTGGACTGGGCAAAAGTTCCCTCTTGTTTTGCATTAGAGGAAGTTGATGCCGCTCTCGCCTTGAAGTTTCGAAAGGCACGAAAATTAGTCTGTTTGGCCCTTGACTTGGACCTATCCTGAGGAAGGGCATGACCTTTTCCTCCAGTGATATCAGAAATGATCTCCTTCAAACCAGGCCCGAATAGGGTTTGCCCCTTGAAGGGAATGTTAAGCAGCTTAGACTTTGAAGTAACTGACCATGATTTAAGCCATAGCGCCCTCCGCGCCTGAATAGCAAAATCAGAATTTTTAGCCGTTAGTTTAGTCAAATGAACAATGGCATCAGAAACAAAAGAATTGGCTAGCTTAAGTGCTCTAAGCTTGTCAAGTATGTCATCCAATGGAGTCTCTACCTGTAAAGCCTCTTCCAGAGACTCAAACCAGAACGCCGCAGCAGTGACAGGAGCAATGCATGCAAGGGGCTGTAGAAAAAAACCTTGTTGAATAAACATTTTCTTAAGGTAACCCTCTAACTTTTTATCCATTGGATCTGAGAAAGCCCAACTATCCTTGACAGGGATAGTAGTACGCTTAGCTAGGGTAGAAACTGCTTCCTCCACCTTAGGGACTGTCTGCCATAAGTCCCATGTGGTGGCATCTATCGGAAACATTTTCTTAAAAATAGGAGGGGGAGAGAACGGCACACCTGGTCTATCCCATTCCTTAGTAATAATCTCTGTAAACCTTTTAGGTATTGGAAAAACATCAGTGCACACTGGCACTGCGTAGTATCTGTCCAATCTACACAATTTTTCTGGCACTGCAATTGTATCACAGTCATTCAGAGCAGCTAAAACCTCCATGAGCAATACGCGGAGGTGTTCAAGCTTAAATTTAAATGTTGACATATCAGAATCAGGTTGAATCCTCTTCCTTGAGTCAGAAACATCACCCACAGAAAGAAGCTCTCCTTCCTCCGCTTCTGCATATTGTGAGGGAGTATCAGACATAGCTACAAAAGCGTCAGTATGCTCTGTATTCCTTCTAACTCCAGAGCTATCTCACTTTCCTCGAAACCCAGGTAGTCTGGATAATACCGCTGACAGTGTATTATCCATGACTGCCGCCATGTCTTGTAAAGTAAACGCCATGGGTGCCCTACATGTACTTGGCGCCATTAGAGCGTGAGTCCCTTGAGCAGGAGTCAAAGGGTCTGACACGTGGGGCAAGTTAGTCGGCATAACTTCCCCCTCGTCAGATTCCTCTGGTGATAAATTTTTTAAAGACAGAATATGGTCTTTATTACTTAAAGTGAAATCAGTACATTTGGTACACATTCTAAGAGGGGGTTCCACAATGGCTTCTAAACATAATGAACAAGGAGTTTCCTCTATGTCAGACATGTTTAAACAGACTAGCAATGAGACCAGCAAGCTTGGAAAGCACTTTAATAAATGTAAACAAGCAAAAAATAAAAACGGTACTGTGCCTTTAAGAGAAACAATTTTTGTCAGAAATTGAAAAACAGTGAAAAAAAGCAGTAAATCAAACAGTGTGTATAATAGGCTAACAGAGCATTGCACCCACTTGCAAATGGATGATTAACCCCTTAGTTCAAAAAACGGATCAAAAAAACGATATAGACGTTTTTTAACAGTCACAACAAACTGCCACAGCTCAGCTGTGGCCCTACCTTCCCAAACAAACGACTTTGGAAAGCCTAAGAGCCCTTTAGAGATGTCTTATAGCATTTAGGGGACTCCTGGAGGAAAGCTGGATGTCTCAGTCTGCAAAAGTTACTGCGCAATAAAGCGCTAAATTAGGCCCCTCCCACTCATGTCTAAACAGTGGAAAGCCTAAGGAAACTGTTTCTAGTCAAATTTAAGCCAGCCATGTGGAAAAAAACTAGGCCCCAATAAAGTTTTATCACCAAAGCAAATATAAAAACGTTTAAACATGCCAGCAAACGTTTTATATTGAAAATCTATAAGAGTATTACCTCTGCAAGTAAGCATGATACCAGTCGCTATTAAATCACTGTATTCAGGCTTACCTTACATAAATCTGGTATCAGCAGCATTTTCTAGCATTTACATCTCTAGAAAAAATTATTAACTGCACATACCTCATAGCAGGATAACCTGCACGCCATTTCCCAGCTGAAGTTACCTCTCTCTTCAGTTATGTGTGAGAACAGCAATGGATCTTAGTTACAACCTGCTAAGATCATAGAGATCACAGGCAGATTCTTCTTCTATTTTCTGCCTGGGACAAAAATAGTACAACTCCGGTACCATTTAAAATAACAAACTTTTGATTGAAGAAAAAAACAACTACGTTTCACCACTTCTCTCTTACTACTTCCATGCTTGTCGAGAGTTGCAAGAGAATGACTGGATATGGCAGTTAGGGGAGGAGCTATATAGACAGCTCTGCTGTGGGTGATCCTCTTGCAACTTCCTGTTGGGAAGGAGAATATCCCACAAGTAATGGATGATCCGTGGACTGGATACACCTTACAAGAGAAATAACGTTATATAATTCTGCACATAGTGCAGAATTATATAACATTATTTAAGTGCTATAGTTATAAATGCCTTTTTTCCCTTTTAATATGTTAAAAATATGGCGCTTTTACAGACCCGCTCTCTGCTCCTGCTGAGCGGGTCTGTTTTTTTTACTCAGCGCATCGGGCCAGCTGTATAGTCACAGCCCGGCCCGACCACGCCATAACATTAAGTGAAGCTCGCTCCTGCTGTCAGACAGTGCAGGATCGAGCTGCACTTAGTCTTATGGCGCGGTCGGGCCGGGCTGTGACTATACAGCAGGCCCGATGCGCTGAGTAAAAAAAACAGACCTGCTCAGCAGAGAGCAGAGAGCGGGTCTGTAAAAGCGCCATATTTTTAACATATTAAAAGGGAAAAAAGGCATTTATAACTATAGCACTTAAATAATGTTATATAATTCTGCACTATGTGCAGAATTATATAACATTATTTTTTAGGTTTACTGACACTTAGAAGAAAATATTCTTTTTAATTTTAACTATATGGCATCTATTTATCAAGCCGTCAACCGCAAATATGCTGGAATTCTGCAGCGTATTTGTGGCGAGCCTGATTCGCCTTAGTTATCAAACCCTACAAACCGGCAAAAGTAGAATTTGGTGACGTAACATACGATCCGCCGGACTCAGTCCGACACAGATCGATGCTTACGTCATTACAGATGTTCCGAATGCAAATTCAGCACAATCTGACTACTTTTGCTAGTTATCAAATAACTACCAGGTACGCTCGCCACTATTCCGACCCAGCGTACCTGGTTTTCAATCCGCCGCTCTGGAGGCGGCGGATGCCATAGGAATCAATGGGAGTCGGAAAGCAGCGAAAGCTCATGTTCACTGCTGCCCGATATCCTATTGATTCCGATGGGAATGTTTACACCTAACACCCTAACATGTACCCCGAGTCTAAACACCCCTAATCTGCCCCCCCCCCTACATCGCCGCCACCTAAATAAAAGTTATTAACCCCTATCCCGCCGCTCCCGGACCCCGCTGCAACTAAATAAACTTATTAACCCCTAAACCGCAGCTCCCGGAGCCCACCGCCACCTACATTATACTTATTAACCCCTAATCTTCCGCCCCCTACACCGCGGACACCTACATTATATTTATTAACCCCTAATCTGCCGCCGCCACTATATTAAATTTATTAACCACTAAACCTAAGTCTAACCCTAACCCTAACCTCCCCTAACTTAAATATAATTTAAATAAATCTAAATAAATATTACTATCATTAAAGAAATTATTCCTATTTAAAACTAAATACTTACCTATAAAATAAACCCTAAGCTAGCTACACTGTAACTATTAGTTATATTGTAGCTAGCTTAGGGTTTATATTTATTTTACAGGCAACTTAGTATTTATTTTAACTAGGTAGAATAGTTATTAAATAGTTATTAACTATTTAATAACTTCCTAGTTAAAATAAATACAAATTTACCTGTAAAATAAAACCTAACCTGAGTTACAATTACACCTAACACTACACTATAATTAAATAAATTAACTAAACTAAATACAATTAAAAAAAATTATCTAAAGTACAAAAAAAACCCCCACTAAATTACAGAAAATAATAAAATAATTACACCTAATCTAATCCCCCTAACAAAATAAAAAAGCCCCCCCCCCCCCCCAAATTAAAAAAAGCCCTACCCTACACTAAATTACAAATAGCCCTTAAAAGGGCCTTTTGCGGGGCATTGCCCCAAAGTAATCAGCTCTTTTACCTGTAAATAAAAAATTACAACCCCCCCAACATTAAAACCCACCACCCACACAACCAACCCTACTCTAAAACCCACCCAATGCCCCCTTAAAAAAACCTTACACTAACCCCTTGAAGATCACCTTACCTTGAGAAGTCTTCACCCAACTGGGCCGAAGTCCTCCACAAAGCCGGCAGAAGTGGTCCTCCAGACGGGCAGAAGTCTTCATCCAGAGCGGCTCCATCTTCAAGACATCCAACGCGGAGCATCCTCTTCTGACGACAGCGACTGAAGAATGAAGGTTCCTTTAAGTGACGTCATCCAAGATGGCGTCCCTTCAATTCCGATTGGCTGATAGAATTCTATCAGCCAATCGGAATTAAGGTAGGAAAAATCCTATTGGCTGATCCAATCAGCCAATAGGATTGAGCTTGAATTCTTGATGAAGCTGTAAAAAGCTGACTAGAAAATATCACCTGAACATCTCTATGTAAAAAAGAAAGATATTTTACCTCAAAAGTTCCTCAGTAGCCACATCCCATTGTAAAGGACTTCTAAGCAGCAAATCAGTATGTCTGTACCAGGACAGAGTGAGGGAGTGCACACTCATCTTATTTCCCTATTCAGTTTAAAGAAGTTTACTATGAAATCTCATGAGATCACAGTAAAAGAGTTCATGACCTCAGCACTGTTGATGCTGACTGGCTGCTGTTCATTTCTTAATTTTTCTTAATTTTTTTTTACCTGCAGCTGGGCAGCAGCTGAAGTATAACTTTTTACACACAACTTACTCTGCTGAGCTGAGGAAGTTGTGAGGTAAAATATCTTCCTTTTTTACATAGTGATGCTCAGGTGATATTTTCCTGTCAGATTTTTACAGTTATACTGCATCAGTTTCAAGTGATTTAGCATATGAGTATTATGTCCCTTTAAGAACATAGGAATGTGAAGTAGTTCTATTCAAATCAGATTAAAATATAATATTTTGTTTCAAATACATTTAAACATATTGTTTAAAAATTATATTGCATACTTCAAGGTATTTGACTGGGTAGGGCTAAAATAAAAAATGTACATGTGTTTATATGTATGTTTGTGTGCATATACATATTTACACATATAAACACATAAATACACTCATATATTATTAATAATAATTAATAGCTTTATTTTAATATGTTTTAGATGTGTTTTGTTAATTTTTTTCAACCATTACACTTTACTTCAGGTCTTAAAGGGCCACTAAACCCAAAATCTTTCTTTCATGATTCAGATAGAACATACAAATTTAAAAAACATTACAATTTACTTCTATTATTTATTTTGCTTCATTTTGTAGATATCCTTATTTGAAGAAAAAGCAATGCACATGTGTGAGCCAATCACATGAGACTTCTATGTGCAGCAACCAATCAGCAGCTACTGAGCATATCTAGATATGCTTTTCAGCAAAGAATATCAAGAGAATAAATCAAATTAGATAATAGAAGTAAATTAGAAAGATGTTTTAAAAATGCATTATCTTTCTAAATTCATGAAAGAAAAAATGTGGGTTTCATGTCCCTTTAAGTCAAGTTAAATATTCTAGAATAATTTCAACTTTCGCTCAAGCGCAACCTATATTTAATACAAGCGCTACTTAGTACGGTTGTGATATCCATTGAACCTTTAGATTGTGCTAGCGTTATGAAGGTTGCGCTAACCCTTCTCTGGTAAGTCAGTTTTACCATGGACTTGTAATATCAAGTTGAGCGCTAGTATCACGTCCCGAACTATCATTAGTGTGCCACTTGTAATCTAGACCACAATTTTCCTATAAATAGAATAATTTAATGGGCGACCTTCTTGCTTTTCATCAAGAGGACTTTTTCTACTTAGTAATTCTGTCCTCTTTTCTATGTCCCTTTTAGGCATTGTGTGTCTTAATCCCTCCAGCGCTGAAAGTGTTAAACATTAGTTCTGTATTTAATTCACATTATATCATGTATTTGGGTTCACGTGTTCAGCTGCTCACATTTACTAATCCTTAAGTAAATCCTGGTTTCTGTTTGAGGTTATACAGTAACCGTAACCTTTCCCTGCGCAAGAGAGCAGAAGATCTGACTCTCAAGCAGTGAAATGGGTGAAGACATTTAAAAACAAAAAGTTAATACCTCCAGTAACATTCATGAGACCTTCACATACGATTACCCAACACTTCTATACTGCCCACCACCAGTCCACCAAAACTTACACAGCAAATTTGTTAGTATTAACATAGATTATACATTAACATCTCTAATGCCGGGACAGATGCCCACTCCCAGCACTAAAGGAGTTAAGTTAAATATATACACAGAAATAAACAACCATTCTTTCCCCACTTGGCACGAGAAATTCCCATCCCAAGTAGCAAAAAAGGGGAGAAGTGTTCTCCACCACCCATGCCAAGGAAATAGCTATCCCGTAACCCTCATCTTAAGATGAAACGCAAATTCCCCATGAAAATAGACTAAATGACAGTGAATGAGAGTGAGCAGGTATATGTGTTAGTCTGTTAGAGGGGGGAATGGCGTGAAATGGAAAAGGGAGGCCTGGAGTTCTGATTGGCTGGAAATTTTAGAAGCTAGTTATATCATGGGCAACTTAGTACTACAGATATTCACTTAACTTTAGAGAATTAGGGATTAATAAATCCAACCCTTAAAACCACATAGTTATCTTGTGCATCTCTCCTCCTTTCAAAAATCTTTCAAAAATTATAAATAGAACAGTCAAGAGACACTATGCACTTTCCTAAGGTAAAGGAGCCTAACTACCATTGACAATAATGTCCTTGGGTATTGTGGGCCTCTGAATGGTTGGCGTGCCTACAGCCAAGTTCGAAAAAAAGCAATAAAATTGGGGATTGCCAGGAGGTTGTAAAGTAAAGAGCACATTAAATTTAAAATATGCATAAAATAAATATGACGACGTTAAACGGCTCCAAAATAAAAGATTAGGATTCCCAGCCAACGTCCGCACTCAAGACTTCCTAGAAGTATGAAGACAAACACCATGCAAAGTGTAAGATGGATAGAGCTTTTGGAAATGGTAATCTACATTGATAGAAAAGGTGCCAACCATTTACCCACAGGTACTGTGGCTCCTTGAAAACAGGGATGAAGGAAACATCAGAAAATAAAGGGCACTGTCATAGGCTTGGTGGCACCATCAGACAGGACAGTAAATATATAAATAAATAAATATATATGTGATGAGGGATTACTAGTGGAACACAACAGCAGAATATGCGTAATTAATGAATCAAATCAAATAACACAAAGTGAACATCTAGAGATCTATGGAATATTATATATATATTATATATATATATATATATATATATATATATATAATAAAACAAACACAGACAAAAAATATTTATTTATTTATTTCCTAGATGAAGGGAGACAGAATATGAAAAAGGGGTTTTAAAAGCAAATAAAGAAAAAAAGGAAGAAAAGAAGAAAAAAGGAAAACACACCGCAAATCCAGAGATATATTTTGACAAATAAAAATGATATCTACCAGACAATGTAGTTTGTTTACCATAGCGTGTCCAATGCCAAGAGTGCTTTTGCGGAAAAGTGGGGAAAAAAGAAATTGAATAACCGTGAACAGGAGGATTGTTAATCCAAACAGAAAATAAAGTTAAACAAATTAAAATAAAACATAAAAAAAACAAAGATGATTTGTTAGAGAGGGGTGTTAGTACATTATTTGGAGAAGGTTTGTTAGTAGCAATGACACATTACATGATGATTTGGGGTTAGTTTGTTTACAAAAAAATCTTCCCTACAACTCCCATCCTTATTTCAAACATACTCCCCAAATATCTCACTTCAGTGTTCATTTGCACTGAACTCTCCCTTCAGCCAGCACACACACCTGGGTCTCACCAGGCACCAACCACTAAAAATACATCTCCAATTTTAGCCACATACCCAAAAATCTGTCACCAATACTTACATTTCCAAGAGTTGTGATATCCTGAAATAAGTCATCACAATCACAGAAAATGTCATAATTAGTTTAAGTTAATCCCTTTGCCCTTTCCTCTTGTTAATTCTATCATGTTGCCATGTATATCAGTTTTGTGTATTTGTTCTTTACAAGATTTATAGACAGACAGATAGATAAATAGATAGATAGAGATAGATAGAAACACCAATAGAGCAATATGTTCTTATATCAATACAAAACAGCCTTATATAGTGCATTGTATGGCATTTTGCCAGGGTTTCTCATGTTCAACTAGTCATTCCATTTATAATGTGCATTTTGCATGTCTTTTTTGTTTGTTTTGTTTTTTAAATTTATGTTTTGTATGTTTATATTTACATTTTCATATTATATATAGTCTTACTTTTGCATCATGTAATTCTTCTTTCCCCCTCAAGGTGATATGGGGTTATGAATGTAGGGCCTGGTTTACAAACCCTCATTACATGTTATGTAAGTCCACTGAAGAAGACTGGAACAGCGTGATGGCTGTCTGGGGTGAGTTTCTGCTAGTCTTTAGCAATGAGCTGGGCTAAGCAGCTTTTACCTACATGGGATCCCCCCATGTAAAGGATCACCCCGAAGGCAGCACATGAATACAGCAGCGATGTTAGGAGGATCACTTGGGTAAAGGAGACAGGTACTGTAAACTATGACTGGTTTATTGGAGGACGCTTCAATGGGGTCATACCTGTTGATACGTGTATATAAGGCTCCTCTTTTCTATGCGTAGCGTGTCTGTTACATACCTTCAGAGTGGGGATGATGCCTGTCTTTCCTGGCTTTCTGGCACATTTGGGACTGTGAATTTATCCACTGTACATCTTATTGCCTTAATACTTTGGATTACCCATATAAAAGTCACATATATTTGTAACTGGAGGGATCTGACTTTATTCCTTTGTTCTCTTTGGTGTACCAGACATTTTTTAAGCCGTTTCATTAACGTGATACTAAGGGATCCCTAGTATGTGTATGTTACTTTATTAGTATATTAAAGTGTGTTTTTGTATTTTGGCATATCCTGTCATTCTTCTGCGT
The DNA here is from genome assembly GCF_027579735.1 of Bombina bombina. Taxonomy (NCBI): domain Eukaryota; kingdom Metazoa; phylum Chordata; class Amphibia; order Anura; family Bombinatoridae; genus Bombina; species Bombina bombina. Next base: position 32,931 of record NW_026513018.1, read on the forward strand.
TTTTGTGCAGTTGTGCTGTTTTTTCCTAGACTTTTAGGGACTTCTGATTTGAAGTGCCTATCTTCCTTTCTCTTGTTTTATATATAAATTTATTCTAGGATGCCACCTGCACTACATAATATATGCATAATATTTAAAAGTGAGCTCTCCTTTTATACCATATTTTCTGGAAAGAAATTAGTTGGAAACCAATTCATACCTGAGTTTTTCCAAGGAACATGAACACCATTTCTTGAAGGTGAAGCCCATTAGCAATTGTTAATTATAACTTGTTCCCAGAAGGTAAGCAAAAAGCCCACAAAGAGAGGTCAGATTAAATCCTATTTATCTAATCTAAGCATAAAATGTTTGATGGTTTGGAAATGCTACAAGCTTAATTTTGGTGGTATACAAACTGAATTGCAGGGTTTCAGATGATTGGAATGGCTTAATAATGTGAACAAAAAATCACCCAAGCATGGCTCTGTTAAAGATCAGGTATCGAAAGTGTCTGGGAAAGTATAAAGTTGGGCATTTCTCATATTACCATATTAAAGGGACAATTTCTCCTAAAAATAAAATGGTCTTATTCTCTGCAGCATGTACTTTTTTGCATTGGTGTTCCTTGCCTGTAAAAAGAGGGACTAAAGGCATAGCATAAGTCCCACTCGAGAGTTGCTATTAAAGATCATGAGCAGGAAAAAAGCCAGTGGGCCAATCGGGCAGCAAGGACTAGTGCACTAATTACATTCTAACAAATTATAAGCAATTACCTAATACCTTTCATTCCCAAACCTTTGTATTTTTTGAAGGGAAGACATAATATGCAGCTCTTAGATGAAATCTAATTTATATCTCAATGCATTTCTGACATCTGAGCTTTTTTTATTTTTATTAGTATACATGCTGAATTTTATAACGACAAAAAAAAAAGCTTTTGGTGTATAATAAGAATAATTTTCCATCTCTAGGGCAACTTCGCTAAGAAAGCTATTTTAAATGATGCCATAACAAAATCTGTTGTGTTTTTCTTGAGTTAAAATAATAGGTGACCCCTATGCCTTGTAAGATTTAGTACAATTAATCTGTAATTTTACTTTTTCCCACTGTATTTGAGATAATTGATATCACTTTGAAAACTACAAACTCAAAATGTCTCATTTTCCATGTCTCAAATTACCAAAGCTATTGTAGACAATACAAGGTGCTCCTTATACAAATTATGTTCAGTTGATTTAATCAGGAGTGGGAGCGATTGTGGATTCTGTTGGTTTGGGCTGGGGTGGGATTTCAATACTGAGACAATCGTAAACCCAAGAAACAAATAGGGGAAGAAAGGGTACAGACCTGGACCGAGGATTGGAACCCAGAACCGATAGCAATATGCAATCATTCAGCTCCAAAAAAACATGAAAAAGCAAAGCAAGTGAGGGCTAAATGTGCAGTCTGACAGCAAGGCTTAGAGATTAATAAAGAGAAGAACAACTTTGGAAAAACAAAGTAATTAGAGAGGGAATAGCAAAATAAGATTTGAGAATAACAGCTCTCTCTATTGGAGAGCTATATATCAACTGCTAACATTAATGCACTTAACGTGGTTTTAATGAAACTTATTATAGTATTCTTTTTGCCTCTGGTTTACTGTAGCTCAGAGTCAGCAGTCAGGACTCCATTTTTTATATTTAAAGGTAATATGAATACTTATCCCACTGACCCCAGGTCCTTCTGAGGCCAGTAAATCTATACATTGGTAAAATATGTAACTTTAATATTTTAATGAACTACCTAACCCTATATTCTCAACATGTAGAGAGTTAGTGAAATATCACAATTATACAGCAATACAGAAAGAACAGCGGTACACAAACATCAGCAGATTTCTTATTCTATGGACTATAATTTTAACCCTTTAAAAAAATTGCCCTTTTACTGTAAAGGCAATCCTAAATATCTCTGTTGCTCCATGCTTGTGCAACACTCTATCCTTGATTTTCTAAACTCGTGTTCTTCCGTCTATATCAAAGAGCTGCCAACTGGAGTTTTAGGAACATGTCACCTGGACTCCTTACCTGGCGCAGGTTCCGTGTGACTTTGAACATCGTGGCCATTCATTATCATTAAACTTGTCATTAAGTTGGTTCCACAATGGCTTCAATGCTCCCGAGCCCAAATTGATGACCAGGGACACTGCAGCCTCCCTTTAGAGCCAAGTTGGACGTAGTCTGCAGACTTGCCGTGTGCAAGATTAGTCCCGTTCCTCTGTCTGGTTTTGAAGGACAGGGTGAATCTCATCACTGCTGCTCTGGATAGGGTTCTGGGGATAGTCATAGCACAGGTACTCTGAGCCAACGGAAAGTGGCCACATTTTCTTCCCTCGCTGAAGGGAGAAAGAGATGGAGAGTAACTTAGGGACTATAATATTTGGGGTGGAAAAAAAAATATTATCTAGAAAATGATGGATTTTACAGTAATGAGGACATCTCATGATGAAGTTTCTGCACACATACAGTATACATTGTTGATCAATATGCAAAAAATATTAAAACCCAAACTTTACTTCTTGCTGATGCAATAAGAATACAAATGTTTTAATGTCAACCCCAGAGATCCACAGATATTCTTTAAAGAAACTGAGAAACTCTGAGTAATATTCAACTTGTTGGGTAGATAAAAGACTAAGAAAACAAAGGAAAAGTACCTGGAAGATGTGGGTTCAGATGATCCACATTAATTGTTCTGTATTGCTTGTGAGGAATTTGATCATGACATGCAATGATTTTGGGAAAGTTTACTCTGTTCCCTGCACAAATTCATGTGATCCAACAAGTGTTCTTCAAATATCTGATATTGAAATCTCAGCTTCATGCACCTTCTGATAATTGTGGTTTTCAGAAACTCTGTCTACCAGTGTCTATTTGTACAATATAGACATAGATCCTAATCAAATAGTAGATTTGTTTCAGACAACACTATTACAGCACTATATAGCTCGTGAAGCATTAACAAATATTTTATTTCAATTGATTTCTAAATTGTGGAGACATTCCATTACTCAACGCCTTTAGGTTTTCATGGCAGTATCGATGACATGGTGATTAATAATGGACCACTCAATGCAGTAGAATTACATAATTAACAGGTACATAATTAAAAGTCAATGAATTACTCTGAATTTCAAATAAGCAGTAGATTTTTTTTTCTGACAAAGTTTATTTTTCTCTACCCATTTTCGACCCCCTGCAACATTTGACAAACATCAGCCAATCACGGACTAGTAATGTTTACCTGTGAGCTTGTGCACATGCTCAGTAGGATCTTGTTCCCCAGAAAGTGTGAATATAAAAAGTCTGCGTAAAATTTGATAATGGAAGTAAATTAGAAAGTGTATTAAAACTGCATGTTCTTTCTGATCATAAAAGTTTATTTTGACTTTGGAGTGTCCCCTTTAAGAAGGGCATTTGTGTGGCACAAATACAGACGAGTGTATGCGTGATGTCGGGACAAGGGGGTAATCAGAGGGCCCTATGATTAAACCGTTAGCAAGCAGAAACATTAAAAAAACACGTTTCGCCTCGCAGGGACAGTCTTGGTGCAATTTTTACTAGAAAATGGGCTGCCCCAGCAAGTGGTGAGGTGTCTCCCATATAAATAATTAGAGCGCTCTGCTATGTAAACGTTTGCAATGGAGAACATAGTACACAGGAAGAAACCAGCGTATGTTTAAATTTTTATAATATGCCTAATACAAATCAAATGATCTGCTTTCAGTGCACTGTACCTTAAACTCACAGTTATTTTCGTATGCATAGATTTGCTTTCAGAGTAATTAGTGTTTTGAGTATTTTGATAAAAGCTAGCCATCTTTAAGTTTGCTAGAAAAAAAACAGTGAGATCTGTAGAGCGGAAATGTTTTAATAATTATGCTGGATTTAAGAGACAATTTCATACACGCCCATGGACTGCCCATTTTCAGCCCATTTTACCAAAAATGTGTTACCATTTTTGATGCACTTCAACAATACCATTTTTCCCTGTGTTTTTTTGTGTGAATGGTTCAATTATTCATTTTGAATGATTTTTAAAACTATGATTTTCATTGTGCACGTTTGTTATATATGCATCTCCTTCCCATGACAAAAATCAGTATACACCCTTTAGCGAGACGCCCTGTTTTTAGGGTAAAAAAAGGCTTTAGCTCATTCCACCAGGAAGTTGAAGTACTTGCGAGAATTGTTATTTGAATCTCACCAGCCCAGAAACTTTTAGAACATCGGTCCCTAAGACTATCAATATTGTAGATTTCGCTACACCAATATATGGGCCGCTGTTATTGCTTGTTTTTATTTTCTACCAAATATTATCGTTATGTTATTATATTTTATTACTGTAGGATTATCTCTAGTAACTAAATGCTACCATCTGCACAGTGTTAGAAAAGGTATAACTACTGGAGAAACATGCATGCAGATATGTCCCATTCTATTATTGTTACAATTGATTAGTTTCTCTAGATATTAAAGGGATGGTAAACCTCCATATTATTCGTTTACAGGAATAGTCTTGTTGATCACATTAAATATATACACTTAATTTAATATAATACAATATATTAAAAATAACTTACAATTCTTTTTATTATAAGTCCTTCTGATCCGTTTCAATTCCAGCCCACTGTGACGTCATATTGCTTGTTTATATTTTTAGACAAATCAGTAAGCCTGTCGCCCGCCAGGCTTACTTCAATGCAACCAGCTTTACGCATGCGCAATATAGCATTATTCACGCAGTTTGCCAATCCAATCAGGAGCCTTTAAATCGGCTGGCGAATTTGCGCGTTCATGTGTTGGTAACGCATGCGCTCATTCACACTTTCCACACGTAATATTTTCAAAATATGTCTTTGTATGGCATAACGATAGCTCTCAGATGTCTTTGTATGGCATAACGATAGCTCTCAGACTCGCTGTTATCTCTTTTTTTTACGTATAGCAAGTAAACATTGGATGTCATGACTAAATGTTTACTTGCTATACGTCATGTAACAAACTGCGCTTGCGCTTTTTAGGAGTCGTGTCGGGATCGAGCAGAGGCTACAACGTATTTAGCGGGTGGGACCGCAATACACGTCACTTTCATTTTGCTATAGAAGTTAGATGGGCGGAGCTTAGACACGATAATACACATTTAGAAAACCATATAAATATAATGAAAGTAAGTATGAAATTATTTAATTTTATATGCGGTTTTCTTAATGCTATATTGAGGGATCTTAATATTATATTCAACATCATCCGAGTTTACCATCACTTTAAGACATTAAAGGGACATTAAACACTTTGAGATGGTGATATAAAATGATAAATTGTATATATAAAAACAACTCTGCAATATACTTTCATTATTTATTTTGTCCTCTTTGCCTGTAATTCCATTCTGAAATTGTGAGCTTTTCAGTTCCTGTTAGAAATGGAAGTGCAGAACACTGTTAAATCCAGCACAACCATTGGTCTGCACACTCTAGTGACCTATTTATAACTGTCCCTAATTGGCCACAGCAGAGAAGGTAGCACAAGTTACAACATGGCAGCTCCCAGGTGTTTATAGACACTAAAACTTTCATACTTATTTTGTCACTTTTTAAACAACTAATGAAAACTTTAAAAAAAATACTTCTACATGTTAGTCATGGACTAATCTTTTCTTTGAATGTATCATTCTATCTAGCATGTATTTAGTGTTTAATGTCCCTTTAAGGAACATTTTAGCTCTGATCAGACCAGCAAGATACATGAGGTGTCTGTAGTACATGTAAAGCCATACGTTCATGGAAGGGTTAATTTCTGCATGACACTGTTTCTTATAGTACGGTATAATGGTAAATAGCACAGGATTTATTTCCCAGTCTATTTAACAATCACAAGTTTATTAAAACTAATCCGGAGTCATTGTCCCAGCCCCTTATATTGACACCCAGTCTCTGGTGTAAATACAGGAGGATTCACCCGCTGTACACTGCAGGCTGTGCGCATGTAACCTGCGTGTAAAGCTGTTCCTGGACTCTCTTTTGCAACAGTGTAAGATTACATAAAGTGTCCCAAGAGAAAACGAACAGGAAATCTAACACTTCATAGCGCTGGCCTCTGCTCATATCAACATACAGTCACCCGGCCTGTGGGGGCCACAACTAGGAGTGTGTGGAAACGCTGCGCTGAGAAAGAGTAAGAGGAGGGGGGCACGACACCAAGGGCTTTGCTCATACATAAAATCCCCTCTGGCATCAGAAAATAAGAACAAGAGAAACAAACACATCAAACAGCCAGGTTTATTTTGCACACTCCCTGTAGTATAGCAGAACACTTGACCCTGAATAATCAAACATTCTACAGACTCCTCTGGGTTTATCACAACAAATATAGATTTACTGTTTGAATAATTTTTTACAGTGTCCCGTGTGCTCAACAAGAAAGAACTTCAAGGACTTGGAATGACCAGGGTAAAGACTTTATTTAAGTCTTATCCAAGATCATTTAAACAGTGCACAATGTATGCAACAAAATACAATGACTACAAAATAATATCCCACAATCTAAATGTTTGTTACAACTAATGTGGGTTTTACACACAGTATATAACCTGTATAAATAAATAGATTTTTAAATTAAACTGTATATATCTGCTAATTCCTTACATGCAAAACATTTATAAGCCTCAAAGCTCCTAAAACACAATTTTATTTTTAAATTGATGAAGAATATATATATATAAAAATGAGAGAGAGGAGTTGCTTGCTAATGATGGTGATTGTACAAGCTTTCCTCTTAGCTCAGAGATAATACCATCCCTCTTCACACATGCTGACCTGCAATCAAAACCATTCTCTATTATTTAAGCAGGTACAGCCTAAACCATTCTGCTGCCAGGGCAGTCTTTAATATTGACTGGACCCTGGGCAAACATTTTTCTTCCCCCCTACCCCCCACCCCCCAATGAAATTTCGCTCTCCACCACAACATCCCAAAAACAACTAAATCAATTTTATTTTATATTTTTTTAAAAAAATGATTAGCCCCAGCAGGTGGATCATTCACTGTTGGGCTAATCATTTAAAAAAAAAAAAAAATGAAATAAATTGCAATATGTGAAACTGGACCTAAGCATTACTAATAAGTAAATAAATATATAAATTCCTCCACTGTGGATTAATTTAATATATTTACTAATTAATTAATTAAATGTTGGTTTTTAATTTATTTTATATATATATATATTTTTTAAGTACATAAATATTTAATGGCAATGCACGGCATCGCATAGTAAAAAACAGTGGGCGGACCTAATGTTTACAGGGGCCCCGGTGCAAGAATTTATTTTGGGCCCCCCTAAAAGCATCTCACCAGTTTTGGGACATTCACTACATATTTATTGTTTAGACAGCCACTGTACAGCAAATTACCACTTTCATGAATACCAAGGGAATGCCTAACATAACAAACTCCCCCTAACCCATACACATGTACACACAAACACACACTCACCAGAGCATACACATGAACACACAAACAAACACACTCTCCTGAGCATACACATATACATGTACACACACTCTCTTGAGCATACACATATACATGTACACACAAACACACACTCTTCAGAGCATACACATATACATGTACACACAAACACACACTCACCAGAGCATACACATGTACACACAAACACACACACTCCAGAGCATACACATGTACACACAAACACACACTACAGAGCACACACAAATGTATGTACACACTCTATATAATCCAATATTAAAAATACAAAAGTAGGTGTGCACTGTGCAGTATACTGAGGTGTGTCTGACCTGTAAGGGGGAATCCTGACATTTGGGGAGAACAAGATCAGCTATGGATCATCTAATCAATCAAGCTGATGCTTTTCAATGTGATTCTGGTGTGAGGTTAGCTGGTTTAATAGATTTAGGGCTGGTTTAAGAGATTTAGGGCAGCCAACAGGAGCAAGGTAAAGACTGAGGAGGAAGCATGGAGGTACAGACAAATATAAGTTTACTGACGGTAACAGCACAAGTACTATGGAAGCTGTAAAATCTGAGACAGAGAGAAAAAAATCTAATAAAAATAAAACTTACCTTAATGTGTGAAGTATCAGCTTGACACTACATCAGCTACAGAAGCACATGTCACTTCCCTCTCACCCTGCACTAGACAATGCTGCATGGGGGAGGGGCATGTGTGCACTTATTCTTCCCACTGACACCTTTCTACAAAGCACTGTTCCCCTAACAAACTTCAGTTAGTTGATCTGAGGGCCACAGCAGAAAGAGCTGGGCTAAGGGGACAAGCAGACTGGATGTTGTCTGTCCAAGACTGCATGGATACAGTGTGAGGCGAGTCACATAGTCCTCAAGACTGAAGAGAGCAGTGCCTGCAGCTGCACAGATGTTCAAATCCTCACGTGCCTTCCGCTCCAGCTTTCTACTGCATGCGCCTACAACCAGCCCTACCCTGAACAATCCCCCACCACCAGAGCAGTTACCTGGTAACAAAGGTAACCCCAGCAGGACCTTTTCTGATGCAGTGGGATTGGCTGAATGCCGAGTTAGGGCTTAGCATTCAGTGCTGCACAGTGCACATCTAAAACAGCACATGGCACTAGCTTGGCAATGTCACATGACACCGGCACGGTCTGGCACAGTTTCTCACAAATTAATATAAGCAGAGATTTTTGACTGTGACAGTATTAGGACTGACTGTGTGTGTTAGGACTGACTTCAGCTGTCTGGGCATGAACCAAAAAAAAAAAAAAAAAGGATTTTTTTTTTTTTAGGACTCGTGGGCCCACAACAAAGACTGGGCCTTGGGCAGCTGCCCCTTTTGCCATGTGTTAAAGACGGCCCTGTCTGCTGAATATGGATATTATATCTCAGCTACAGAAAGCTTCAGTCTAGACACACTGGTAGCAGACTGAGATGACGTAATTGTATATCCCAGAAATGGGTGCTCTCTGTGCACTACAGTTAATACTCCCGGACTTTGCTAGCTGGCTCAGGCGCATTTAGCGGGTTGGTAAAGTGCCTTTAAGAGTTGGAGACAATTGTATGAGATGCTTTATTACACAATAAAGACTTGTTGCTCTGTTTAATGTGGCTAAGCGAACATGGGCACATTTACATTAAGCACTGCAGCAAATGCACTGGAGAATTAGGACAGGAAAACATTTCAATAGGGAAAAAAGGGGACAGAGAATAAATAAAACAGAAAACGAGAGAGACAGGGAAAGCTATGAAAAGAACAGGGAACAGAAAGAGAGAAAGTGAGAAAGCCACAAGAAATGGAGAGAAAAGGGAAGAACGGGGCAAGAGGTAGGACAAAAAGAGGGGGGAATGTTTCAATATATATTGAAATGAAAGAGAGAACTGAGACTAAAAAATAAGAGGAGGTATATTAGACACAGAGAATTGAGATGGAAGACAGAGAGATGGGGTATAAGTACAAAAGCAGGGAAGTTATAGAGATTGAGAAGAGAGTAAAAAAAGAAAGAGAAACAGGGTGGGAAGAGCGCGAAGTGAAGAGATAG